>NW_013621849.1:0-856 GCF_000695525.1 Brassica oleracea var. oleracea
TCAAGAAACCTCAGTCATTCAACAAGAGGACACCCAGCAAGACGACTAGAACGAGCTTAAGGCGCCTAAAGTGAAGCTTAAACCTCTCTCCAATGGTGTAAGGTATGCGTTCCTTGGTCCTAATGAAAGTTACCCAGTCATTGTGAGTAGTGAACTTACTGAAACTGAGCTATCTGAACATTTGAAAACACTTAAAAGATTTAGAAAAGCAATAGGTTACTCTCTTGATGACATCAAAGGAATATCACCCTCTTTGTGTATGCATAGGATACATCTTGAGGATGAATCAATGACTTTTGTCGAGCATCAAAGAAGGTTAAATCCTAACCTGAAGGATGTTGTAAAGAAAGAGATTCTTAAACTCTTAGATGCTGGTGTTATTTACCCTATTTCAAATTCTAAATGGGTATCTCCTGTGCATGTTGTGCCAAAAAAGGGTGGTATAACTGTAATTAAAAATGACAAGGATGAATTGATACCAACAAGAACAGTCACTGGTCATAGAATGTGTATTGATTACCGAAAATTGAACTCTGCATCTAGAAAATATCATTTTCCACTTCCATTTATTGATCAGATGCTTGAGAGACTTGCAAATCATCCATTCTATTGTTTTCTTGATGGATATTCAGGATTCTTCCAGATCTCCATACATCCTTCAGGATTTTTCCAGATCCCCATACATCCCAATGATCAAGAAAAAACGACATTCACATGTCCTTATGGTACCTTCGTATATCGAAGAATGCCATTTGGTCTATGTAATGCTCCAGTCACCTTTCAAAGGTGCATGATGTCAATTTTCTCTAATCTAATTGAGGATGTTGTGGAGGTGTTTATGGATGATTTCTCTGTC
>NW_013621850.1:0-856 GCF_000695525.1 Brassica oleracea var. oleracea
TCAATAGAGGCTTGCGGTATGTCGTTCCTGGCTCCTTTCAAGGCCTCGAGGCACTTCCTAATCCCAAAGGCTTGGCTGTAGAGTAACCGAGCCTCGTCGTAAGGACCCCGACGCTCCTCTCGAGAACGAATCTTGGCGAAGCAACGATTAGCCTTGGCGGTCATTTCCGCCTCAACTCTCCCCCTTTCTCTCGTCACCTCCAAGATTCTGGAGCCCCTCAGACGTTTCATCTCTCGCTCGTGCGTGGCAGCGAGCGAAGCCCTCTCGCTCTCGAGATCAGCATTCTTCTGTTCAAGCTCGCGGATGATTCTTCGAGATGATTCTAGCGCGGCTTTAAACTCATCGCGTCGAGCAATGGTGCGGGTCATCATCCCGTTGAGCTTCTGCAGATTGGCCCTTGACTCGTTCAGTTGACGAGCAGAAACCTCTTCCTTCTTAGCAAACTCTTTCTTGGCCAGCTCGAGCTCGTCCAAGGTTTCTTTAAGGGCCGTGTCGTATTTATCAATCACGACATTCATCGTGCTATCACCCTGAACATGCGACACAATGGAAATCGTGAGAAGTTAGGAGTCAAGGAATTTAAAAAAAGGAGGACCAAGCCGTTTACCAGCAGTTTGGCCCTCGCAGCTTCTTCGTATTCACCCCCGAAGATAAGGTCTTTCACAGCAGGAAGAGGTTTCGCCCTCCCTCTTAATTGACAGAGAAACTCTCCACATTTCTCTGGAACGTACACTAAGGGAGCCGGTCCCTCATAGTGGAAGTCGACCTTATCGGGAAAGCTGAATCCGTGAGCCCTCCTTAGGAGCCGTGGGAAGAAGTACCGGTCTGGACGGCCCCTCCCCCGACGGGAACTGGA
>NW_013621851.1:0-855 GCF_000695525.1 Brassica oleracea var. oleracea
AGGAATCTTACTCAAACAAGATAGGTATGCTCGCAAAATACTCGAAGAAACTGGCATGAGCTCATGCAATCCGACTCACGTACCATTGGAGTTAAATGCGATGTTCTCCAAAGCTCCTAAGGAGGAGAAGGCTGATGCAAAAGAGTATCGTCGGAGCATTGGGTGCCTACGCTACCTGCTACATACGCGACCAGATTTATCATATAGCGTTGGGGTTTTGAGCAGATATATGCACGAACCTAAAGCCTCTCATGCAGCAGCTATGAAACAGATCCTTAGGTATCTACGAGGAACTTGTTCTCTTGGGCTTCACTACTCACGACAAAGTGGAGCTAAGCTGGTAGGTTATAGTGACAGCTCCCACAATGTGGACACAGACGACGGCAAAAGCACTTCAGGACACATATTCTATCTTGGGGAGAGTCCCATTACATGGAGCTCAACGAAGCAGGAGATAGTAGCTTTGTCGTCATGCGAGGCTGAATTTATGGCTGCAACTGAGGCAGCAAAGCAGGCTATCTGGCTTCAGGAGTTGCTAAGTGAAGCCGTTGGAAGCGAAAGTAAACCGGTGGTCATCATGGTTGATAACAAGTCTGCTATTGCACTTACAAAGAACCCAGTGTTCCATGGAAGAAGTAAACACATACACAGGAGGTTTCATTTCATAAGAGAGTGTGTCGAAAAGGAACAAGTCGAAGTTGAACATGTCCCGGGTAGTGAACAGAAAGCTGATATCCTTACAAAGTCGCTTGGAAGAATAAAGTTTAAGGAAATGAGAAAGCTTATTGGAGTACAAGATGTGAGTGAAGATGGCATCAAGCTTAAGAGGGAGAATGTTGGATAAGCTTGAATAAT
>NW_013621852.1:0-855 GCF_000695525.1 Brassica oleracea var. oleracea
TTTGGGGTTTAGGGATTTCATTCTCGGGGTTTAGGGTTAAGCGTAGTCAAATCCTTGTAAAATAACACGGGCCTGGTAACTTCGTCGTGAATGAAAAGGCCGATTCCACATAATTTCATCGTAAATGGAAAAAGACGAATCCTGATAACTTAGTCGCAAATGAAAAAAGACGGGCCTGGTAACTTCTTCGTAAATGAAAAAAGACGTGCCTGGTAACTTCGTCGTAAATGAAAAAAGACGGACCTGGTAACTTCGTCGTAAATGAAAAAAGACGGGCCTGGTAACTTCGTCGTAATATTACGTGGAGTTTACGACGAATGTATTTCCCTATATATTGAGACGCGCCAGAACGAGGGTGCCTCGTTCATTACTCTTAAACTCCTCTCTCCCTCTAAAGGTACCCTCTCTCTCCTCTATTATTTTTTTAAGTTAGTTTAGGTGATTAATTAGTTAGGTAATTAGTTTAGGTGATTAGTTAGGTAATTAGTTTAGGTGATTAGTTAGGTGACAGAATAATAGTTTAGATGATTAGTTAGGTGACGGAATAATTTCTTAATTATGTCGTAATTGATTAAATTTATTTTAATTTTTTTTAGATGGCTCCTAGGAGGAAACCAGCAGCACCTACTTATTCTCAGTTGTTTGGCGATGGTTCTGGTGCATCTTCTTCCGGTCCATCATCTTCCGATGCAGTTCCAGACTCTCAGACTTCTCAGAGAGTTTCTTGGAGTCCTCCTCCTCCACCGCAGATTCCTCCACCTCCTCCTCCTCCTCCAGCAGCTGCACCTCAGCCTGCCCCAGCAGGTGAAGTTCATCCAGATTTGCGTGTGCCTTCATATGCACCATACGCGAGAT
>NW_013621853.1:0-855 GCF_000695525.1 Brassica oleracea var. oleracea
TTTTTTTTTGTTTCTCTTTGCAGTCATTGAAGGTGGTTCAGTGGACTGTGTGACCAAAGCTTCAGAAAGAATAGCTACCATTGTAGATGAGGTTCCCTTTTGGTCTTTAGTATTGTACTTGTTTTTTAGATTGTGCTCATTGGAATTCACATTATATAGGTTGTAAAGAGTCCAAGCCTTGACTACTCACACTTTGTATCACTTCCATTAGCCATACACCCTGAGTTAGTGGCAAAGCTAGTCAATTTTCAGAACTCTATTCTCGGAAACCAAAGCATAGCTGGTGATGAGCAAGACGTGCAGTCATCTACTTTGTTTGGTAAGAACATGAACTAAATCTATGGAATGTCCTGTAGAAGAAAGCGTGTTCCTCTGACATGTTTGGTACGTTTTATAAAATGGCAGACTTGGGGATTGAAAAGTCTATATTCATAAAGCCGAGTACTTTCCACTTGACTGTGCTTATGCTAAAGCTATGGAACAAAGATCGATTCAATACAGCTCGTGATGTTCTGAAGGTAACTTCTTTCTGAAGAGATTGTATTAGGAATGCTTCATGACATTGAGTGTTTTGTTTACTGAAAAAAACGAAACAGAGTATATCTCCTAGTGTGATGGATGCTTTGGATAATCAGCCAATATTCATTAGACTTAAAGGACTGGTGAGATGATGATACGTTCCTTGGATTTGCTTTAAAATTCATTTACCTAATGGTTGTTTTGTTGTCTTGTTAAGGATTGTATGAGAGGATCATTAGCCAAGGCTCGTGTGCTCTACATTCCTGTTGAAGAAATTGGTGATGAAGGCCGGCTTTTACGTGCTTGTAGTATCCTAGCTTTCAGTGTTAATGTTAA
>NW_013621854.1:0-855 GCF_000695525.1 Brassica oleracea var. oleracea
AATAAATAAAAAAATAGTTTAATAAATTAAAAAATTGTTTAATAAATCAAATTGAACCTTATTGATTTCCCACTTCTTCTTCCACTCGTGTATCTGCTTCCCATAGTTGTCCATAACTTTATGGACGAAGTGGTGATAGATAAAGAGCGTCTCATCGGAATTCCAGTTGAACTCTTGCTGAAAAAAAAACACAATTAGTAGAAAATTTATATTAAAGATTAAAAATATAAGTAAAAAATTAGAATACTTACCGCAAACTGACGAAACCACAGATGCTGCTTGTCGGTAGGGAAGTGAGTGAAAGTCAGTTGTCCCCTGTCGAAGGCCGAGTACATCATACGGTTGATCCATGCGCTGATCCCATTCCCGGATCGGTTGAACCTAATAAAAAGAACAAACAGTTAAAAATGAATCCAAATTTAAAGAAAAAAAATATGTTTAATTACCATGTCTGACCCCGTCCATGTGGATACGGAGTGAGATAGGGAAGATGGTCACGACCGGGCTGTTGAACCAACTGGGCAACAGTCATCACTCCCGGAACGACTGGAGGAGCGGGAGGGGGTGCAACAACGGGAGGGGGTGCAGCAGCGGAAGCAAAAACCGGAGCGGGAAATGAAGAATCCCGACAGTGGCTGGACGAACCCTGAGAGTGCCACCCCGTACCACTACGACCTCGTGGTGAGGCACGACGAGATCGAGACCGGGTCTGAGTAGACCTGTAAATTAAAAAAAACATATTTAAAAATAGTTTTAATAAATATTAATTGAAAAAATATTTAATAAATAATAGTTTTTAATCACAAAGAAAGATTTATAGATATTAAAAATGTTTAATAAATATATAAAAATAGT
>NW_013621855.1:0-855 GCF_000695525.1 Brassica oleracea var. oleracea
ATTTACAATAGGGCAGAGACTTGCATGTCATCTTTTCATGCAAATATCTTTTCTTGACGTATAAGGAACCGTTTTTCTATAAAGATTTGAGACACTCTTCGAATGTTACGAAATCTCATGTATCATTGTCAACGTCCCTGCGCTCTGCCCCTAGTTTTTCCTAATGAGAGGGAAAATGTATTGGAGATCAACCACCAACTTCGCCTGTTTATATTACAGAAACCAGTGTTGTTAAGATTAAAAAGAAAAAGAAAAGCCTCCTAATACTGAAAAACATCTTGAAGATGGTGCAATAGATTTTCGCGGAGATAACCAACGATAAGACATACCATATACTGATAGTCATTTAGTGATTTGTTGAGATATTTTTATGATGTTCGTAAATAAAATTTAACAAAAAGAAAAGCTTTCTTCTTCTTCCATTTGGGGTGATGTTTCTATTCAGAGTAATCGTTTAACAGGGTTGGACGGCATATGGGAAATTTTTCTAATGAGAGGAAAATACACTTTTGGGGTGATGTTTCTATTCAGAGTAATCGTTTAATCGGGTTGGAAGGTACATGGGTAGTTAATTTTTCAAATGAGAGGGAAAATGTATTGAAGATCAACCAACAACGTCGCCTATATATATAACACAAATCAGTGTTGTTAAGATTAAAAAGAGAAGGAAAAGAAAAGAAATGCCTCCTAAAAGTACTCAAAACATCTTAAAGATTGTGCAAAAGATTTTCGTGGAGATAACCAGCGATAAGACATACCCTTATGTGGAAGACGCGTCCCTCGTAAAGCAGGTCGGGTGCGCCATAGCGAATCGTTTTGGAGTGGAGTCAAAGAAGGTCCGAGTGAATACGCACG
>NW_013621856.1:0-855 GCF_000695525.1 Brassica oleracea var. oleracea
TGTTATTTACTTATGGAGAAGATGGATTCAGACTTGGTATCAAGAAATGTGTAACAAAAGCTACAAAGAAACATAAGAAGCCTAATATCAGTATGCGACAGTTCTTTGCTTTCCGCCTTCATGAACGTAAGAACGAGTCTCATTCTCTGTTGCATTCGAGGAGACTATTTCAGCGGTTCTTGGTGGATGCCTACACTACTATAGAGTCTAATCGCCTACGCTATCTGAGATTTAATCAACCTACTTTGCGATCTGATAGTTATGACTCTATCAAAAAGTCTGAGAATGCAGGAAAGGTCGATATGAGTGATCAAGGATCAGAGTTCGTGTTACCAGCATCATTCACAGGGAGTCCTAGATATATGAAGAATCTTTACTTGGATGCTATGACAGTATGTAAGCATTTTGGATTTCCAGATCTTTTCATTACTTTCACTTGTAATCCAAAATGGCCGGAGATCACAAGATATGTTAAGTCTCAGAAGCTAAAGGCAGAAGATGGATCAGATATTGTTTGTAGGATCTTCAAGATGAAACTTGATTCATTGATGGATGACTTAACCAAAAAAAATCTTCTTGGAAAGACTATTGCATGTAAGTTAGGAATAAAGTTATATTTTAGCTTCCCACATCTTTATTTCGTTTGGTTGAGCCTAATAATTTTTTTCCCTAACAGCGATGTACACGGTCGAGTTCCAGAAACGTGGCTTACCACACGCACACATTCTCTTATTTATGGATCCTTCGCACAAGTTTCCTACAACCGATCACATTGACAGAAGAACCTGAGCTTCATGAAGTTATTAAGGATATGATGATTCATGGTCCTTGTGGAGCAGCTAATATGAATTCTCC
>NW_013621857.1:0-855 GCF_000695525.1 Brassica oleracea var. oleracea
TTGATGATGATGATTAGCTAATACTCTTGCTGCATTGTCGCTGTTTCTGCGTGACACCATTTGCTTTGCTGTCAATGCTTACCACTGTCTCCGTTTGACAAGGTAGTGGTGTTGAGTCCATTAGGCTTCCTTCATCAATTGTAGTTTCAAGGCAACCTGTTGTGTTCTCTGCACCTCTTCTGTCCACCTCATGAGAGGTTTCACAGTGATGGTAATTCAGGTAAACAACCCAACAGCATTCTCGTAACGGCACCCTGCAGATGTGAATCTGCATTGTAGTTTTTGTGAGCAATTAGAACATGATATGTAGCACCATCTGTTAGTAGTCTCAATGCCACCAACTTGGGAGTGCAGAGGGACTCCACGGTCTGTGGTGTTATAGTTGCATACTGATTAGAGTAGAGCAAGTGACATTCAAAACACAGCTGAGAGTTAATGCAATGTAAGATGTAAGAAAACGAACTTGTGGTGGAGAATGCAGCCAGTGTGATTGACTCCATTATCTGAACACCTCCATATTTGGAAGAATTTTATGAGCAACTTATGCCACTTCCACAAGACCTGCGGTGAGTAGTGGAGATGAAAATTATTCCAAAATCTCCAGTTTGAAGCCTCTTACTTGTTAAGGTAACTCTGGCTGACCAGGCTTTCATATCAAAGTAGGAGTGTGTTCTGGAGATTACACTGGGTAATAGACAACCTGAAGTCAGATATTTGGTTGGTGTGTAAGCTGGTATGATGTTGTTATTAAAAATTATTAAGGAAAACGAAAAGATGTGGACCTCCAACTAATTTAGGATTAGTGTAAGTTGCAAACTTGCAATGATGACTTTTGGCTTCACACCCGTTATCAAT
>NW_013621858.1:0-855 GCF_000695525.1 Brassica oleracea var. oleracea
TAACGTGTTTCCAATACTAAACTGTCTTAGCAAGAAGCAAAAACAAATTGTTTAAAGAGAGATAAGTAGACTGTTATTAGAGAATCATCCTGACTTGGCAGTCTGTACCAGCCACTGATGGAGTGACCATTCTGCATGTGATCTAGCCACTACGCTTGGCACGCTTTGCTTTCTTCTGATCGTCAATAGCTGAAGCACCACCACCACTACTCTCAGCCAACTCTGTGTTCTCCACTTCAGTTACTGGTGTCGTCTTGGGTGAAGAATTCTTTGGTGGTAACTCTGCTGCTGAGACTACCTTGGTAGCAGTTAAGGACAGTCTGGTAGAAGTGAAGTTGTAGTGAGCTACCTTGATCCTGAATTTCTTTGTCTGGCCTATTCCATCAATGAAACACTGTGGCAGTAGAACTTCAATCTCAGCCGCATCTCCACCATTTTCCTAATATAACAAAACACATTCATCAACTTCGTAGACACTATGATTAACATAAGTGTGAAGATTATATAAATTTTCATTTATAATCAAAACAACCATTACCTGAACATAAGCATCGATCAACTCTGTTGCTTTCCTGCCTGTGAGATCTTTCCCAGCATCACCGAGAATGATGAACGTGCACTGCTCATCATTATCATAGACAGACAGCTCCACCCGATAGCTGGTTAAAACCAAATGATTAGTATACACATTGTCGCTTGAAAACATATTTGAGAGGAGAAACTTACTTGGCTACTGCAGTAGCATTTTCATTCCCGCATTTTGGACAAAGCAACGTCGTAGGCCCACGGTTTAACTTGGTCTGGCAAACCTTGCAAGCAATGTAATACCACTCAGTGCCAAGCTTGACATCATCA
>NW_013621859.1:0-855 GCF_000695525.1 Brassica oleracea var. oleracea
ACATTGGTTTACGACCTGAGACTATAAGTTCATAAGTACCATGCTCAATATATATTGTCCATAGTGTGTTTAGTCTGCCCGACCTAATTTAGAGTAGTCGACAGCCAAAGGTCCACTTCTTGACCATGCACACACGATGTCAGAAGACATGAGAAGAGACCGGAAAGGTCAAAGTAATCCAATTGCGGTTCAGTAATGATGAACTTGGCCGATTTGTTTACTCCCTACCTGCACGTTCAGGAAAGATCACGCATCAGATGCGTAGACTGAAGAAACCTCCACTGAGGTCCACATCAGGGGGAGTAGTACGTGTTGTACTCTTTTTCCTTCATCATGTTTTTGTCCCACTGGGTTTTCATGATAAGGTTTTAATGAGACAACATTAAGCGTATTACAATCCCTGAATGGTCATGGCATCCAAGGGGGAGTGTTATAAATCAATTAGTTGATGTCCAAAACCGGCCCGGTCCATAACCGGCCCATACACCTAGAGAGAGAGTCGGTCACGACTTAGAGAGAGAGAGAGGTGGCTTAGAGAAAATGAAACCATCTTTCCTTTTCCTTGTAATTGTTATCTTTCCATTATTATGTATTAGTAGTTTTCCTAATCCTAGTGGGTTTAGGTTTTGGATACTTTCATTTTTACTTATCTTGTAATCCCCTATATAAGGGAACACTTATTCATTAATGATAGATAGAAAACATTCAGTTATCGAATCTTCGTTTTACAACAATAATATATATGTTACACGATTAGGTTAGGGAAATATTGAATAGGGTTAATAATAATCAAAACTGAATGAAATCAAACTGATATCTCATGATTTTTATAAGTTTTAGATTCATATTTTAGCT
>NW_013621860.1:0-104 GCF_000695525.1 Brassica oleracea var. oleracea
TGTCAGAGGAAAGGAGGAAAACCTGCTCGCGAGAAGGAGGTTCTGGTTGTGAACCCACGAGGTCTACTCCAGACTCTTCTGCGAGAAAAAGATCTGGATCTGAA
>NW_013621860.1:202-855 GCF_000695525.1 Brassica oleracea var. oleracea
GGAGCTGACGCGTCAAATTCGTGGTGGGACGAAGGAGATGCCGCAATTGGAAGACCTTTACTTCAAGAATGAATACATCGACGCTGCTTCCTCGAGAGCGCAGGTATCTGCGCTACCTTTCACATTTTATCTCCTTCTTTGATTTATTGGGTTCATCCATCTCACGTGGTCCGTGTTTGTCGTTCTGCAGAGTGACGGGAGCATGAACTTCCTTGTTGAGAAGTACGACAGCGCACTGAAGCAGACGATGATCCAGTTGGGATCTTCGGAGAAGCTTGCTCAAGCAAGGTTGAAGGCCATTGAGAGGGTAAGGGCTGAGCATAAGAAGGCTAACGAGAAGGCTGTGAAGGAGAAAGAAGTGATTCGAGTGAAGTTCGAAGAGCTGGAGGGTAAGCTCAAATCCGTCGGCGAGGCGAAGAAAGAGCTTGCCTGAGAGAACACCCGTTTGGAGCAAGCGGCTGCGACCCTTGAGAAGGAGAAGACTGAGCTACTCGAGGAAAGGGACGCTGCAGTTGAGAAATTGATTGGAGAGAGGCAACGCTTGAGAGACTCCCGGGGGCTTGAGGTTACTCTTGAGAGGGAAAGGGTCGAAGCTGCTATGGTCGGGAAGGCAAATCGCTGCTTTGGTCGCGTGCGCGACCATTTTACTCGCT
>NW_013621861.1:0-855 GCF_000695525.1 Brassica oleracea var. oleracea
CAAATCCAATAGCATTCGATATTTTCTCATTATAATAGTTAACTCCTTTGTTCAACTTGTTGATCTGAATTATGGGTTGTTCTTCCACCTTAGAGGTGAGGTTGCTCAGTTTCTAGGAAATTGACATGCTTTTTATTGATTCTAAGATATTTTGTTTTTAAAACATATCTTAGTATTGAAATAATTTGTCTTTACGAAGAAGGTTGTATAATCTCAAAAAAAAATTGAAAAATTGTATCCTAATGAGGGACTCTTTGATAACAACAAAGTGTCTTTACAAAGTCAAAAATAGAAGGACATACATATCCCTCACTTATGTCATCGATATGGTAAATGTGCTGAAGGAACCATGACAGAGGAAGATGTTGTCTTGAGAGAAAGTTCAAACAAAAAATATGGCATGAAAAATAAAAGTTTCTTGTTTCCTAAATCCGAGGAACATGTCCTCATGAACCAAGTGGTCATCAGAAGAGTTAAAAGTTTTTTTTCTGGTTTCTTAATCTACGATGTGTTATTTGTTTTGGTTTTTGGAACTGTAGAATGCTATATCTTATGTGGAAGGGGAAAAATAAATACTATGGAACTAAAGTAACTACAAAAGTGTGGGAGCCAAAGATACAGCAGCAGTACGAGTTCACCTTCTCGTAGATATGACTTCTCAGTGACTTATTCAGAAAGTATCTTAACAGCATAGAAGCTGGTTGGCAGGTACACTCAATTAACTTCTAGGGAGCGTGAATTTGATTTTCATTATCTTTTCTGTATAATGATTTGTGTGTTTTATTACAGATTAACCGGATTTATATGGTGACAAACTGACAACAATACAAAGGCTATTTACTTACTGGACTGTAG
>NW_013621862.1:0-854 GCF_000695525.1 Brassica oleracea var. oleracea
TAGACAGCAAATACAACAGCTTCAAATTGAAAGTTAAGTGTGTGTACCATACGTTTAACAAGCCTTTCAACGTTGTGACACAAATGTACCGTGACAGAGTAATGTATTAACAAACGGAATGGAATATATGCGGAAAAAAAAGATGCAAACTTGGCAACGTGTCAAATCTTATGAACACTTGTCATCACCCTTTAGCTCCAGAGCTCAGTTTCCTAAAAAGCATAATATCAAAGGAATGTAAATATATGGAGGAAAAGGGAAAATACAGAATCAAACAAAGTGTGGTCGCAAATTTTACCTATCTTGCGCAGCACGCTTTTGCATGTAAGGAACACTTGGTATCCAGGATCATGAAGCTCAAAATCAAACTTTCTGGACACAATTTCAGAGCAAATGTTTCTGCAAAGCTCAATATCAAGAGTTTCAAACCTCCTTACGATGCTTTGATGAACAAAGTGGCCATTGGGGTTTGTCACCAATTCTTCAAGGTTGATCTCTTTGAAGCAATCAAGAACGGTCATGTCATCGCTGTTACGGAAAATACTCTGTACAACAAAGTGAGAATATGCAATTTTGGAAAGAATCATCAGAGTGCCCTTCAAAGACGCAATGGCAAGCTTAGAAGCTTCGTTTTGAAGACAAATGAGACTCTGAACAACATGGTTCCTGCATTAAATACATTACAAGTAAGAGGTCATATATGTAAGTGCGACTAATGTATCAAAAAAAGAAAGTAAATGCCACTAATGCATGCGACAAAGCAAGGAGAACAGATGGCCATAATCATTTCTTTACGTGTGGGTGTGCTTTGTTATCTTTGGTTACCAAACAAAAATAAATGGTGAATATAATTA
>NW_013621863.1:0-854 GCF_000695525.1 Brassica oleracea var. oleracea
GCTTCAACCCAGAGATGTTGAGGTACCTTCCCATGAAACATCATTGTTAAGCCGAGCTCTGTGAGATGACGATGTTTCCTCTCAGTAAGACCATTTTGCTGTGGAGTGTGGGGACATGAGATGAGTTGTTTGATTCCAGACGCAGCAAGATGACTCAAGAACTGGTTACTGATGAACTCACCCCCTCCATCACACTGAAACTCTCTGATTTTACTCTGAAATTGTGTCTCGACCAGTTGTTGAAAGCGTAGAAATATTGAGAAGAATTCAGATTTAAGACGCAGAGGATAGAACCAAGTAAATCTTGTATGATTATCAATCAAAATAACATAGTACTTGAACCCTTGAGTAGATACAACTGGACTGGGTCCCCACAAATCACAATGAATTCTTTGTAGAGGACCTGACGACACAAAATCTGAAGACATAAAGGGGAGCTTACTACTCTTCCCTAACTGACAAGACTCACAGACAGACGACACACTGGACTTATTGAAAACAATGGCTTTATTTCTTGAGAGTTGTTGAAGAATGTCCATATGAGGATGGCCTAGCCTGTGATGCCAAATCCCCATACTTGTTGCTTGCTGCCTGTTGGAATAGAAAGCTTGAAACCGAGCATCCTTCAACACATAAAGATCCTTATCCCGGTGGCCTTGTGTTAGAACCTGCTTTGTCAGTTTGTCCTTAACAAACACAGACTCATTATCAAAAGTCAACTCACAAGGATAGTCTGAAGTGAGCTTCGAGACAGAGAGCAAAGATTTTGTTATACCCGGACAAACTAAGACATTTTGAAGAGGCAAAATACCTGTTGGAGTTTGCAGATTCACAGAACCAACATGAGTGATTGG
>NW_013621864.1:0-854 GCF_000695525.1 Brassica oleracea var. oleracea
CCCTTAATATTTTGCTTACATTGTTTTGTTTATCATGATAAGGTCGACTGAAGAATGTTACTAACATTGATGGTTTTTCGAAAATTATTTTTGAATCCAATGATGTTCCAGAAATCGATGCTTTCAGAAAGTGGTATATCATTTTGTTTAGTGAATTTGGAACTTCATTAATTGTGTTTATTTTAGTAAGCTGATACTTTGTTATGGCTCTTTATAGAATTGCAAACCAAGAGTTATGAAGACACTTTTCACAGCAGTTTTATTTATTTGTTTCTTTATGATTTTTTTCTTTTGTATTTTATTATTCTACTGCCTATGTTTCGTTTTGTTTTATATTCATAATTTATATTATGAAAACAATAATTATATTGCTTATGTTTTGTTTTATCTTAAAGTCATAATAAATTTATATAAGTCTTTGCTTACTCTTATAAATTTATTTCCTTCAAATATATTTAAATAACACCAATAAATTAATCTACATAGTTTTAAAGTTATAATCTATTTTAGTCCATCACCCCGCGTAGGGCGCGGATTACCACCTAGTATTATTTTAAACGACTTACCAAATAATTTTATTATAATCAAAGCTAAAATAATTATATTAATAGAGCATTACTGAAATCTTGTGTATTTGCATGGTTTGAGCAATCATTTTATTTCTCATTTTGTTCATTTAGATGCATTTAGAGTGCATTTAGGTACATTGCATATACATTTGTCCCTATTATGTGTTGGAGATGTCATTTAGTGAGTTTGGAGCATTTGGAGCTTGATTTGAGGCAAGAAGAGTGATTTTGGTCGTGAAGTGAACTGGAGCCAAAGTGCTGCAGCGGCATGGTGCAGTGGCAGGG
>NW_013621865.1:0-854 GCF_000695525.1 Brassica oleracea var. oleracea
CTTTTTTCGTAGGTGGCGAACATCTTTTGGAACTCCTCGAGCGCCGCAGCGTTGGCTGGTGCGTTGGCCGCAGATACGTTTGCTGCGGGAGTGTGGAGATCAGTGCCGCTGCCTCCGTTGAGAGGAGTCTGCACGTTATCCGTGTCGTCAGTTGACATGTCTGGTTGAGCGTGATGTGGTCGAGAGTTAGATTGATCCGTGTCCCCCTCCTTCTAGCGCCAAACTGTGGGAACCGAAATTCGCATTGTCGATTTCCGTTTAAATTAGGAAAGTTAAGAAAACCCTAATTTCCCAGAGGTCCCAGATATCTGTTAAACCACACGCCAAACAATCAGAACACGCGATTAAAGACCAAAAGAAATAAGAAATCGTAAAAGAGAGCAAAAGGAGTTTTATTCCGAATCCTTGTATGAGCGTTACAACAACGTAGAAGCCTTGGATACGAGAGCTGTCGGCGAGATTCCTAGTGCTAACAACCTAATACTGCAAAACCTAGTTGAGTCGCAGCTCGAAAAAACAAAAACGGAAAGTTGCCTAATTGCTCTAAATGCTAAGTTTTCTCTGAAAAAGTTCTCTCCCTATGCCTCTCACCTAGGACCCCTTATATACTGGCTCCAAGGTCGGTTTACGCCTTTCCTCTTCTGCCCTTAAGCCGCCATAGTATAAAAATGGAGATATTCCATTTTTTCCGATCTTCGTAATTATCTTCGAAATTTCGTATTTATCCGCGGAAACTTGACATTTACCTTCCCTTGCGAACCAAGCGTAAACCGACATACGGTTTACGGGCTGTTGGTTTAGAAATCATAAGTTGGGCCTCGAGTCTTGTCTTAGGTCCCTTTGGGCCGTCTTTC
>NW_013621866.1:0-854 GCF_000695525.1 Brassica oleracea var. oleracea
AAAAAACTTGATAAATAAAATTTTAAAATTACGTTCCACTAAAAGTATAATTCGTCTTCTAAGGAAAATGAGTTAGTAGAAAACGAATTCCAAAATAAACAAATCTATCTTTTTTTTAAAAGAAACAATCTAAAAATGATTAAAATTCTAAATATGTGGAATGTGAATTCTACTAATTGTAAAGATCGTTACTTTTCTTTTGAATGTAGTTTCTACTTTTATGAAGTATTCTAAAATTCTGGGTATGCGAAATCTAAACTTAACACGAACGTCTACAAAAAGTAGAAATTGTATTCAGAATTTTTGTCATGGTTCTACACAGTGTAGAAGATGCCTTCTATGGATAAAAAAACCAGTTTTTCGAAAATTAAGAAAGTTTCAGTTAAGAAAATATTCTAATTTCCTAAAACGTTTCCTGGTCAATTTTCTTTGTCAAAATATTTTTTTTAAAAAAAGATTTTGGCTTTTCTTCTTCATCAATCTATGATTTCTCCATAGTTTGTCTTGGAGAGGCGTAGCGGCTGAGAGAAAGGGACAGACGAAGAGGTTACACCGGAAGGGAAGGGAAGCTCGATTTCACCGGCGAAGACACATAATCGTGTCTTGTTCCTCTCGACAGAGAGAAAGAGAGGCGTAGAAACCAACTGTAATTAGGTTACTGGATATTTTTGGTCCTTGTCTTGTGTTCTTTTTTTTAATTGTTTTTACATTTTTTTTCTTTTCTAAAACATTATTTCCCTCATTTTTTTATCTCTTTTCATTAAACGTTTTAAAAATGGTTTTAATTTATGTTTAATTCGATTAAGGAAATGTTAGTTTTGAGATTATAAAAAATATTACTATAGGGACAACTT
>NW_013621867.1:0-854 GCF_000695525.1 Brassica oleracea var. oleracea
GATCAGACACGTATTCACGGGAGTCGACCGTGTTGCAATTTAAACCAGCACGGCTGAGACAATGACTCCAACTCACCCTGTAATTTACTAAGTAAGGTTTGACCTACCGAACGCCCGAAAATTACGATAGGGTCGATTTGGAACCGTCAATGTCGAGAACTCATAATTAACAACGAAACTCGAACGACGAACGATCGCGAGTCAAAGAAATCGACCGAGACAAAGTCGTGACGAGCTCAACACTACGACGATTCGATATCTCGAATAATGTTTATACTAAACAAACAGTCACTTCAAATCTTGAGAAAACATGCATTTGATAGACAACTACAATAAAAAGATAAACAGTTAATATGATTCGAAGAGTTGTAACAGAGGAAAAACAAAGTAGAAGCCTCGAAAGGCAAAAGTCTAAAAGGCAATAACATAAGTCCTCCGGGACTCAAAAGAAAACAACAAACAGAAAAGACTAAGCTTCCCGATCGCTCTCGCGATCGTTGAGGACGGAAAGCTCCGAAGCCCTGACGCTTGACTCACGGGCAGCCGGAGAAGCATGCACTTCACCTGATCTCGGGACGATCTCTGGATCGGCCAAAGGACCTTCAAGAAGAAGCGTCGGGTCTTCGCGCCGCTCTTCAGTCGGATGAGTGAGCGGAACGTGAAGACTCGCTGCAATCTCCGGATCGATCAAGCCGGCGTTGGACCCATACGGATCGAGACTCGCCAAGATTCGAGCATCCACAAACTGAGAGTCCAATACGAGAGGACAAAGCGTGAGATCTTCCTCGGGTATCTCGCCCACCCTATGCTTCTCGGCTTCCTCCTCGTACTTCTTCTCTTGCTCGGCGAATATC
>NW_013621868.1:0-179 GCF_000695525.1 Brassica oleracea var. oleracea
AAACATCACAACGTCAACCGCTGCAGCAACAACGAGCACTATCCTCCCTGCGGGAAACGCTGCTGATGAAACCACTCACTGTAGCCTATTCGGTGTTGGTCTTTATCAGACGGGTTCAGTTTCAGCAAATGCAAGTGGTCCGGTAGCAGTTCAATCTCCTCCGTCTGTCCCTAGTGTGT
>NW_013621868.1:201-854 GCF_000695525.1 Brassica oleracea var. oleracea
AAAGGCTTCAAAACGTGGCAGAAGAAGATGATGTTCTTCCTGACAACGATGAAACTGGACAAGTTCATCCAGGAGGACAAGCCCCTGATTCCGTACGGAATAGATGATGTTCACAGTCTTGCAACTGTTGACATATGGGTGCATTCCGACTTCTTCTGCAAAGGTTACATTTTGGGTCGTCTCATTGACCCATTGTACCGTGTCTACTGTGAGATCCCCACGGCGAAAGAGCTATTGAGATCACTGGACAGGAAGTACAGAGGTGAGGACGCTGGCTGCCAGAAGTATGTGGTCTCCAAATTTCACGACTTTCAAATGGTAGATTCAAAACCCATCATGGATCAGGTGGAAGCACTTCAGCTCATTTGCCATGAAATCGCTGCTGATTGAATGTCCATCGGTGAGACATTCACAACTCTCAGCTTCATTGAAAAGCTTCCTCCAAGCTATGCGGATTTCAAGAACTACTTGAAGCACAAGAAGAAGAAGATGGGGCTCGAGGAGCTCATCATGAGGCTTCAGATGGAATCTAGAAACTGAACTGCTGACAAGGTCACTGCTAAGGAGCACAGTGTCAACATGGCGGAGCACAAAGGCAAAGGAAATGCACACGCCAATTCTCCTGCCAAGCCTTCCAAAACCGCTGCAGCCCT
>NW_013621869.1:0-854 GCF_000695525.1 Brassica oleracea var. oleracea
AAATCCAGCGTATGAGTCGAGGTTTTGCATCTTTCTTTTGCATCAAAAATTTAATGGCAGCATGGCCAGTGTGAACTATCACATGTGTGCCAATTAAATATTGACGGAATTTTTCAAATACATAGACTACAGCGAGTAGTTCTTTTTCTGTTGTTGCATAATTCCGTTGCGCTTCATCAAGCGTACGACTGGCATAGTAGATGGCATGCAGCTTTTTATCTTTCCTTTGGCCCAAAACTGCTCCTATCGCAAAATCACTCGCATCGAACATGATCTCAAAAGGGAGATTCCTGTCAAGGGCTTGAACGACGGGGGCAGTAATAAGGGATTTTTTTAAATCATTGAAAGTTTTCATGCATTCTGGGGTAAAGTCAAACTTTACTTCCTTTCACAAGAGGTTATTTAAAGGTCTAGCGATCTTCCTAAAATCTTGTATAAACCTCCTATAAAATCCGGCGTGTCCGAGAAAAATTTGCACGTCTTTTACATTTTTGGGTGCGGGTAGACCGGTCATTACCTTGATTTTAGCTCAATCTACCTCTATACCAGCGGCGGAAACCTTATGTCCTAATATGATGCCATCGTTAACCATAAAATGGCATTTTTCCCAATTTAGGACAAGGTTCTTTTCTTCGCATCTTTCCAATACCTTGCATAAATTATCGAGACAACTCTTAAAATTTGATCCGTAGACTGAAAAGTCATCCATAAAGACTTCCATAAAGTCCTCAATCATGTTTGTAAAGATTGACATCATGCAACGTTTGAAAGCTGCGGGAGCATTACAAAGACCAAATGGCATTCTGCGATACGCAAATATTCCATAGGGGCATGTAAAGGTCGTATTTTCTTGA
>NW_013621870.1:0-854 GCF_000695525.1 Brassica oleracea var. oleracea
CTCAGTTCAAAGTTCAGAGTATTTATCTTAAGACATCTTTAAGAGTAATTATCTTAAGACATCTTTTTGGTTATCGCGAAAATAATTCTCAGTTCAGAGCCTTTTCGTGTCACGACATCTTTTAAGCTGTTGGTCGTTTTCTGTCCGATCCAACAAGTCTAATTTAAGTCGTTAGTAATTTTTATCCATCTAAGGACTTTTCGAAGACTGTCTTAAGACATCGTTAAGCCGTTGGCTGCTTTTTTTCCCCATCCAACAAGCCTTATTTAAGAATCTCTTGATCCTTGTTAAGTATCTTTGTCTTAAGACATCTTTAAGCCATTGGTAGTCTTTGTCGCTGTGTGACTTTCCAAATCCGTGAGTTGTTTTCGTATCGTATTAGCCTATGTCTTAAGACTGATTTCAGACACGGTCTTTGTCTAAAGAGATTTTTCATTCTCTGTCTTAAGTGGTTGGTCGTTTCTTTTTCCCATCCAACAAAACGTAAACCAAACCATTGTCTTTGTGTAAAAGACTTTTATTTCAGACTTTGTCTTGAGCTTATTTCAGCTGTTGGTCGATTTTCTTTCCATCCAACAAATCGTAAACCAACTCATAGTCTTTTTGTAATTTTAAGCCATTAGTCGTTTTTCATCTAATGTCTTTTACTAAGCCGTGGGTCTCTTTCGTCCTCATCCCCATAGAGTCTTTGTCTTAAGACTTTTAAGTCATGCACTACAAACCCATCCAACTCATAGTCTTTTTGTAATTTTAAGCCATTAGTCGTTTTTCATCTAATGTCTTTTACTAAGCCGTGGGTCTCTTTCGTCCTCATCCCCATAGAGTCTTTGTCTTAAGACTTTTAAGTCATGCAC
>NW_013621871.1:0-201 GCF_000695525.1 Brassica oleracea var. oleracea
ACTGCTTATCCTTGCTGTTCAATTTATCGCGCAGGTCTGGTTGCACTATCGGGACGTCATCATCAGAAGAGTCACAAGGGCGAGAGAGTATAACTTCCACTCGTCGCCGGCGACGCGGATGTTCGTCTTCTGACGAATCGTTGGCGGGGCCGACGTTGTTGATGGGAGTGCGCTCAGGGCTTGCTCTTTCCTCGCTCGGGG
>NW_013621871.1:315-854 GCF_000695525.1 Brassica oleracea var. oleracea
CCATTAGTGATCCCGTCGAAAAACTGCCCGATGAGGACCTTGCATTCCTTCGTATCATGGGAATCCCTTTTGTGGTAGAGGCACCATTTTTTTGGCTCCTCGGAATTTGAACTCGCTGGTTCGGATGAGCTTGACTGTTTCGGAGCGGAGTCTCGATCCCAGTGGTTCCAGCCTTTCTCTCGCGTGATGGCTGCTGATTTTGGAGATTCCTCATCACCGACCGAGCTAACGTAGCTTCGCTTCTGAGTGGTATTTCCACCGGAGGAGTGCTGGTGGGGCTCGGGGCGGGTGTCGTTTGTTCGGGCGGGTCGCTGTTTCGCTGCTGCTTCTTTTGCGAACTTTGCTCGTGTCTTCTTCCATGCGGATAAAGTTGTGCGAGCGAGTGATGGCGTCGGAGACAGATTTTGTCGGGTATCACGATTTTGTCGGGTATCGGTAGAGATTCTGACGGAAGGTGGAGTCGACGTGCAAGGTGTTCATCAAAGATTCGAAGGCGATATGATCAGGAATATCGATCTTCGAGACAATAGCCTTGAATT
>NW_013621872.1:0-854 GCF_000695525.1 Brassica oleracea var. oleracea
CTTACGGGGTTTGATAAGATTTATCGTTTCCCTTTATGTTTAAAAAGGGGAAATCGTGAGCTCGTTTCATTGCACTTCCTGTGACGAAAAGTCGCAGCAAGGTTTTCGATTTTCTCAAGAACTGTGGCGTTTGCGTAGGTGTTGGCCATAGGCGCAGTGGCGGCTGGAGTTTTCTTACCAGTGTTGTTGCGAACTGCGATTTTCTCTTTCGTATTTCCAGACATTGTTTTGATCAAGCGTTTTGCGGCTATGAGTTAGAGTAATCCGTACCTCCCCTCCTTCTACACTATCGATTTCCGTTTAAATTAGGAAACTAGGAAAACCCTAATTTTTCAGAGGTCCCGGATCTCTGCGAGAGCCAACGGCAGGTGACCAAATATATGTGGAAATCATGAAAAGATAACAAACGAGTTTAGAGAAAACAGTAGATCTTATTTCGAGTCCGCGTAAGAGCGTTGCGATCATTACAAGAGATCATAAAAGCTTTGGCCGCAAAGGCTGTCAGCGAGTTACCTAGTTCTAGCGGCCTAAAAGCTCAAACCTAGTTGACTCGCAGCTCGATAACAAAAGACGAAGAAAATACAAAAAAGGTTTTTGATTGATTTCGGACTGAACCTTATGAAAGGCTGCCAACGTACCCCTTTTGAGGATCAAACCGAACGTAGTTCAAGAGTGAACCAAGAGATCGAACTGCTTGTGCACGTTCGTCTGGTAATAGGGTGCCAGTCATGGAAACAGAGCATGTCGAGAATAATGCCTCAGAGTTTCTAAGTACCGAGAGTTCTGAATCTAAAAAGTTGTCCCACGTGCCTCTCGCCTTGGACTCCTTATATACTCGCTCCTAGGTCGGTTTA
>NW_013621873.1:0-480 GCF_000695525.1 Brassica oleracea var. oleracea
TAACCTCTTGTCTCATGACAAAGGTTCCATCCAAACTCCTTTGTACCTGGAACATGAAGCATGCTCGATTGGTTCTTTCTAACCAATTCGTTGCATCTCCCACCTTGTTCCTTCTCACTGACCATTTCCTGGTCATCATATACACAACAAGTCTCCCCCACATGACAGATATTTAACCCAAAATCTTATCAAGTGGTCCATCAAGCACCCATACAATACCTGACTTGTGTCTCAGACCCAACTCTCCAGGTTGCGGTCCTTGTAGACACCAAGTCTCTTACTCTCTGACCCTAGTCCATGACTAGATCATCTTCAGTCCCTAAGAACTTACTGCATACCCGAGTCTTAGTAGATTTACCCAATCTCCAAGCCACTCAATGTATCAGTGAAGTCTTAATGAACTCGTTCCAATCTTTAGGCCGCTTGTTGTACCACAAGTCCTAACAGATTGTTTTGTTTCCTTATGTCCTTACAGACACC
>NW_013621873.1:663-854 GCF_000695525.1 Brassica oleracea var. oleracea
TCAAGGCCACGACCGTGCATTCCGACCATAGGTCCATCTCCGAGTAGGTCGTGTCCTGATCCTCGTCCCTTACTGGACTTGATCATATTACGGTTCTGATCCACTCAGGGACTCAACCGTCTCAATCAATATACAGCCTGAAGGTACCATCTTTCTGTTTCACAAAAAGAACTGGTGCTCCCCAAGGCAAT
>NW_013621874.1:0-853 GCF_000695525.1 Brassica oleracea var. oleracea
CATCAGATTTCATATCTTTGATGGCTCGAGATGGATTTGAACACTCTCTTTGGTGACTCCTCAGAAATCAATCCTCACAAACAAATATGTTGTCTTTTCCATAAACTTAAATTCAGTGAAACCTCTTGGTCTACTCACTTGGTATTGTTGCTCGTTGCGTAGAACAGACCACATTCACACAAAAAAAATTATATATCAATATTCATTACTAACAATTTTATTTTGTTACCTAAACTTAAACGATTAAGGATTTCATTATAACGAATTAATATATTCCCTCTTAAATGAACAAACTCATTAGAGCTCATTATTGGGCAGTACTTCACTAAGAGTTTCTCAAATGTTTTCTTTGCTTTCTCAGTTAAGAATTATCGCTGAACTTTATTCATTCTCGTTGAATCTTTTCTAATTCTAAATTTTATTTTTGAGAGCTTTTATGGAGAAACCATCGATTGCGGATGTTCTTACTACTACACATACAATTAATTATATCTATATATCATAATGATTAAGAATTTGAATAACATTATATAGGCTTGAATCTTTTGGATCTTTTAGCCTTAAAATATATATACAGGCTTTTAAAACATATATAATCTTGAAGTTTTAGATCTTTAAAAGAATTACTTCATTCAATCTTGTGTCTATCATGCTTATATTATGCTTAGCCTTAAACTTAACATTTGTTTTAGGATTCTTATGAAGATTAATGAGTAGTCAACTTGTGATCTATGAGTTAGATAGATTAGAATGATTAAGTGAACGTTTAGAATGTTTATTGCTTCATTAGCATTAATCTATGACTTATTAGATTCTTAATGCTAGATTCTAATATTTTGCCCAATTACTGACC
>NW_013621875.1:0-853 GCF_000695525.1 Brassica oleracea var. oleracea
GAGCATCTTCTGGAGCTTTTCAACCACAAGTTATAGGCAAATTCACACTCAAAATAGAGATGATTACGAGTTTCGGGGAAGCTGTTACACAGTAAGCAGACAGGCGGAACCTGAAGGCCCCAACGTAGAAGACGATCCCGTGTTGGGCAGCGATCCAAAACTACTAGCCAAGTGTGAAAATTATGTCGGGGAATTCCGTAGGAGGTCCACACCGCAGTCGCCCAATTTACCTCATCATGCGCCCCTCTCAGGTAATGATACACTTCACCAGTAGAGAACTTGCTAGAGATCCTTCCTTCTATCTCCCATTCAAAGTAGTCTGGCTCAGTTGTGAGGTTGACTGTAGTTAAATGTGCTTGAAGTTGTAGCTGTTGCTCTGATCTTGCAGGTGGAAGACGCCATGATCCATTACGGAATAGTGAGGCCACTGTTGCTTGTTGAGGAATGCCTAACCTTGATGATTGAGCGTTCAGCAGTGTAGCAACATTTCCTAGGGGGGACCAGTTGTCATGCCAAAATCTAGCAGATAGTCCATTCTCCAATCGCAGTTTAATCAATGGGTAGAAAACATCTTTAAGTTTGAGGATCTTGTTTGCGAGCCAAGAGAATGAAACCTTTGGCTTTGTAGTCCAGTAGTTGTGGATCGATCCCTTGAGTACAACTTCTCTGAACCAAGCCACCCACATTGATCCTGATCTAAAGAACAGAAGCCACACTAGTTTCAGACAGCATGCTTTGTTCCATGTATGAAGATCCTTCACGCCGAGACCTCCTTGCTGTGTTGTTAGGACCACTGTCTCCCATGCGACCCTAGCAGTGTTATGGCTATCAATATCACCTCTCCAAAGGAACA
>NW_013621876.1:0-853 GCF_000695525.1 Brassica oleracea var. oleracea
ATGAAAACCCAACAAATGGCCAGCCTGTTAAACAACACCGGAGTATGGTTCATCTATTATCTGTCAACAATCGAACTAGAAAAAAAAGACTTCTTTATATATAGAAATAAATATTATTATTTGACACAAAAAGATAAATATTATATACTAGGGTAGGTCCGCCCTACGGACGGAAAGTTATAATAAAAACTATTTTATTATGCTGAATAGTGTTTATCTTCTTGTTTAAAAACTAATTTTAAATTCACACTTAGTGTTTTAACCCAAAAATAGTAATTAGAGTTATGATATAACGTAATTCTATTTGTAATAGTTTACGAATGGTGTCGTGATTTTGTATTTAGTCGTTTGATGATGTTGCTATTTGTTTAAAATGAGAAAGTTATTATTAGAACAGTCGCAACACTTTTGAGAGTCACATATTTAGTTACCATTAGGAATTCTATAATGTATGTGAGGAAATATTATTTATTGAAAAAATGCAATGTGTGTATATTTCTTGTGTAGACGAATAATTTAAGTACTATTTGAAAATGTAAACGAACTGGCTAATAGAGAGACGATTAAATATAAGAACTTGTTGAGTGGGGTTCATATGAACTTTTTTTGCCTATCTTCTTAAATTAAAATTGTAGAAAGTGTGTATATATTTGCACCATTTTAAGTGATTTTGATGAGAGATCCCGAAAGTTATAGAGGAAGAAATTGGGTGTTGAGAGTTTGCTTACCGAGGTGGCATATTTGACCAATTAGATTTAACTATTGATCCCAAAGCTTTTATATGTGAAGATTGGTTATGTTCTCTTTGTTTAATTTTCCATAATATTCAAGAATAGAAGATTCAAAATTTTGC
>NW_013621877.1:0-853 GCF_000695525.1 Brassica oleracea var. oleracea
TTTTACATAATTTCTCAAAATAAATTAAAACATATTGGCTATCATTGAATTGTAAAAGGGTTCCTTACGCTAGATCACGTAGCTCAAGTGAAATATTTTGGGTTTCTTTTCCGTTCACGGAAATCATCTCAACATGGCTAACTTCCACAACATGTCCGATTACATCTGTATCACATTTATATAACAATAATAATAAATAACACGGATTTAAATGATTCACACCTAGACCCCAAGTTAAATTTACGTATGTTAACAACATGGAATATTATTGAACTGTACTCACCAATTAGAAAATCGGGGTTGAGACTACCATCAAGAACTTCCTGGAAGTTCACGAGTGTGAAGCCATTTAAACCTACAGACAAAGCCTCACAACTTCTCACACGCGTTGTGGACAACACACTGATCTTGTAAAGATGGTTTGTCGTCCGGTATGAGCCAACCGAATGATTCAGTGAAAAATTAGTGAAAGTCAGAGTTTTCCCCTGCTCCAGCTGGTGCTCGAACTGGTTAACCAATTCTTTCTTCACACTAGCATGGATCTTGTCTCCCTATACATAACGAAAAATGTAGTATCAAAGACATATTATCTTATTCGTCAAATAACAACTAAATATAACATTTTCCTCCCTTTAAGATTGTTCAAACTTACATTAGAATCAATGAGAACCATTTCAATGGTCAATCCTCCAGCAATAGAGTATTGCTTCCAGAGTCTCACAATTCTCACCTTCACTCTCCTCATGGTCTTAAAGGGTTTCAAGTCGGCAACAGAGTTAAAACCTGCTATTAGTTTTTTGTGTTTACTAGAAATGTAATGCTAAAGGGGTTTAGAGAAGGAGGCAATGGTGAG
>NW_013621878.1:0-853 GCF_000695525.1 Brassica oleracea var. oleracea
TAAGAGACGGATTCTTATATTCCGCTAAGAACCCCATTTTAAGAACCTCCGGTAATCATGCTCTTCACTTTCACTTTCGCTTTCCTAACTCTCTTTTTTTTTTCTTTTTGAAAAAACCAAAGTGTACTTTCCTAGCTTTTTTTCTTTCATTATCAACTTTCTTTATCAAAAGACATTGAATTTATCATACAAACAAAACTTAAAGGAATAATATTTATTTAACTTTACCATTTTGGTAGAGAAAATCGATGAGCCATAGAATTAAGTATTAACATTAGCAAGATATTTAAGCAAAAAAACAAACATTAGCAAGATATTTAAGCAAAAAAACAAACATTAGCACGATAAACACTCCCGACACTATAACTATAACTATAATCACACTCATCGATACAATCTTCCTCTTAATTTATTTGAACTATGATTTGGTTCTTGGAAGGGAACAAGGTCAAGGGTCAAGGCCATATCAATATGTATATTTGTGGACCATGATTGCCTGTGTTAAGCAAATTGTGAACCTCTTGAAAACTTTATAAATTTATATTTGAATTTCATCTCATTGACCATTGACTTTGTCTTGGTGTTTTCCTTTTTATTTTAAACCAGACCATATATTTAACTATAGTTTCTTCCGGTTAGATATCATTATCAACACACATCAAAATTTTATCTTGGTGTTTTCCTTTATATTTTAAACCAGACTATATATTTAACTATAGTTTCTTCCGGTTAAATATCATTATCAACACACATCAAAATTTTGGTAAAATTGTGCTAACCAAATTAGTCTAAACGTGAATATTCATATTATTACCCTCTCACTCATAAGAAGGTTATATATATATATATATAT
>NW_013621879.1:0-853 GCF_000695525.1 Brassica oleracea var. oleracea
TCATGATCCATAAACTACTCAATCCATTTGGGTATGGATTGGTTTGGTTTAGTTTACCCATTTTGACACCCCTATCTTTAATGAAAGACCTTGCTGATTTCAAGAACAGTATAACAACCGGTAACTTGAAAAGAAAAACCATGATTATATAATACTCCCTCCGTTCCTTAACGATAAATTTTTTAGAAAAAAAGGTTGTTTCAAAAAATGTATTTTTGTGTTTTCTATGAAAAAATTGTAAACTTCAAAAAAATTAATTGATTTTATTAAATTACTATTGCTTAAAAGTTATTGAAAACTGAAAATTACAGAAAACGATACATTTATTATGGTAGTTTAATGTTTTTTTTTAATATGTGTGAAAATAAAAAACGTATCTTTGTGGAACGGAGGGAGTACCAAACTGCCTGTATTTCAGAACGCAATAAAACACATGAATTAGGAACCGTACGCACAATATTAGCCCACTCCACCTTTCCCCAAACTTCATCATCATTGTTCCTCTTTTCAAAAGCAATTAACGCACACCAAATCTTCTTCTCAGGGTGATGTTTATACTGCTTATACTTGTCCCATATCATCAAGAGTTTCCCACTGTAATCAGCCATTTCAATCTTACCAGAACCACCTCGGCAGTGCCTAACAAGTAGACCCAAACCGTTGATCGTTCTCCAATCTTTAAGCTTCTCATCATACCACAAAAAACCTTTATCACCATAATAGTACCTTACGTTCTCTATCACACAACTAAACTCAAACATGGGTGACTGAACTACAACTTCCCATCTACCTTCTTTAGTATCATAAACATCGTACTCAATCCTCTTGCTGCTAATAACGTAGATCTTTCCCC
>NW_013621880.1:0-853 GCF_000695525.1 Brassica oleracea var. oleracea
AATAGAGGTTGAGAGGGTGTTGGTGTGTTGTAGTTTTCCTCATTAGCAGATTGAAGCGGTGAGGCTTGGGGAATGGGAGGTGGTGTTGTGTAAGGGGTCTCTTCATCAACGGTTTGAAGTGTTGTAACCATTTGAGAAGTTGGTGATGGGATGTTCTCCATCTGATGGTTATCATCGTCAGCAAAGCTCGGGATTAGATAGCTGAACGGTGTAGCTTCGATTGGAGTAGACTCATCCATTGCAAAAGTAAGTCCTGCATTAAGGAAAAAATAATAATGATCTTTTTTTTTTTTTTTGACAACATCAACTAAAAAACTAACTAGAAACTCCAACCGGTCTAGCAAGCCAAACCGGTGGGATTGAGTCGACATAAAGCAAAGCTGAAGGAGAACTCCTCGCACCGCGTGCAAGCTTGTCCGCCAAGGTATTTTTGCTCTAAGGATATGTCTGATCCGGAAGTGAGGGAAGAAAGTCTTACTGCGATTAAATTCTTCTATATGTGTAGAGAAAGCAGGCCATTCATCAGGTGTGACACCATCTTCACCAGCTGAGAACAATCCGTTGCAAACACTACATCAGAAAATTGGAGGGTCTTCATGCATTCCATTGCCCAGATTAGTGCTTCAAACTCAGCATGCAAGGGTGACAAACTTCTACGAAGATTCATTGCCCCCATCATGACATCAGTCGATCCACTCTTTCTGCAAAACCAACCTTGTCCCGTAAATATGTCTTCCTTTTTCCAAGCTCCGTCAATATAACAAACTCTAGAAACATCCAGGTACAAATCCGTAGATTGTTGTAAGCTCCCATTATAGGAATTCTCCCTAGGGCCATTCACGGTTAACTGTGC
>NW_013621881.1:0-853 GCF_000695525.1 Brassica oleracea var. oleracea
ATATATAATATTTGTTGGATTTCTCTAATGTCTTTTTTTTTTTTCTATTTGGGTTTGACCCATTATGCTTCTTAGACTCGTTGGAATATGATGTTTGTATTCTAAGTATCTATTGTCACTGGAATGTATACTTCTTCTTTTTTGCAGACTCTAACTCACGGTTATACTGAATGGTTCATTCCCAACTATAAAAGGTTTGTCAAAGTTACGTAGATTACACTTTGAATATATGGAATATGATTGGGTTTTACTGAGGATTTAGTGGCGACAGTTAACCAAAGCTTGGACTTGATGAGCTCAGAATCAGAGAAGTTGTAGTTTATGTGTGTTGTTAGGTGAATATTTTTGATCTTAAGTTCTTTTATTTTTTTGGGTCAGAGCTGTAGTTTCTGTACTGGTTAGCTGTGTGCAATCAAATAAGTATAATCAGCCACAATTAGTTGAAGCGGTTGAATTTGATACGGCTGAGCGTGAGAGCTTATCTCCGACTATTGTGGTGAGGAAAATGATTATCGTCTTGCAAATGAAGTTTAGTAGGATTTATAGGAACTTTTATACGAATAGGATATTAGTCGAATAAGTGGATATAGTGTGATAGTGGGATGCACAGAACATTGGGTTTTGGAATTTGACTTGAAGGAGGTTTCATTTACATTGTGATACGCAACATAGGCTTACAAACACTAGCCAGCCATATATAAACCCTTTCCATTTTTCCATGCATTTTCTTTATCTCGTCAATTAGCTTCTCTGTTGGGATATTTTCTTACAACAAATGCGTCACTGATCTTTTTCTGAGAAAACGCGTCACTGATCTTCCTGCGTCAGCTTGTTGCATAATCCTTACGTACGT
>NW_013621882.1:0-853 GCF_000695525.1 Brassica oleracea var. oleracea
ATTTTACTTGCAAAATTTCTTTCTCAGCTTAATTCATTCATTGGTTTAAAAAAAAAAAAAAAATCCCGAGCAAAGTTGTTCTCGCCTTATATGCCTCCCTTGTATGATATGTGATTATGTGAGTCCATTTCGAAATCAGATGTTAAGTTTGGAAGTCTAGGGCTTGGAATTCGGGGATGAATTCCGATTAACAAGGGGGAATTGTAACGGCCTGGTTCATGGCCCAAAAATTTTCATAAAAGAATGTGATTCTCTACGGCCCATTTGAGAAAACCTAGGGTTCCCTTCACCCTTCCCTATAAAAAGAGAGGTAGCCCCTTCTTTTCTCTCATTCTGAAACTTGAGCGAAGCTCTGCAGAGATTTAGAGAGACTAGGAAACCTTAGCCGTCAAGCTTCTCTTTTCATTTTCTCCCTTCTCTCTTGCTCCGCCTCTCTCTCTTCTCTCTCTCTCTCCCGCGCGTCGCTCTCTCTCTCCTTGCCATCACTCTCTCTCTCCTCGCCATCGCACACTCTCTCTCTCTCCTCGCCGGCGCCGTGTAGTGGTGGTGGTGACCAGATCTCAATCTCCTCTCCCTTGCCTCTTGTTTCCAGATCCAGATCTAGGCTAAGGTGGAGTGTGTTGAACCCATCTTTTTCTCATGTACTGTATACTCCTTTATGTTGGAGTTAGGGTTGATTAGACCCTGTTTGAAAGTTAGGATGATAGATCATGATTATTGCTAGGATGTTAGATGAATGGAACACGATGCATAAGAACCCTCATATTGTTTAATGGGACTTAGTAAACTGAAATGGAATTGTGGTAGTGATGATTGATTGGTAATTTATGCTTGTATGTTTGGATGTGTAGTC
>NW_013621883.1:0-670 GCF_000695525.1 Brassica oleracea var. oleracea
AGTCCGTAAAAATCGGCATGAACGTTTTTACGAAAAATAAATCTTCAGAAAAGATTTATTCTTACGAAGAACCCTGCGGAAGAAACACGAGTCATCGGAGAAAAGCCCAAAAAAGGTTGCACGGTCGCTACGTAGCGACCGAGCTCGAGCCAAGCTCGGTGGCCACGTAGAGACCGAGCACACATTCCGCTCGGTCGCTACGTAGCGACCGAGCTCGATCCAAGCTCAGTCGCTACATAGCGACCGAGAGTCCATCCCGGCCGGTCGCTACGTAGAGACCAAGCTCGAGCCAAGCTCGGTCGCTACGTAGCGACCGAGCTCTTCTGAAACGTCGATACGATACGAATCCATGCATTCTCGTCTACCCTTCGATGCTGTCTCCCGAACACCGTAGCGAACCCATTTCATGTTTTCCGCCATTCGAAATCATCAATCAAACTTTACGATAAAAACCGCGGAAAGTTTGTTTTTATCGAAAGAAGTCGTAATAAACGCTTCAAGTCGAAAGACGGATGGACCTAAGGCATGACTCGAAGCCCACCTTACGATTTCTTAACCATCAGCCCGTAAACCGTGGGATGGTTTACGCTTGGTTTGAAAGGAAATATAAATGTCTAGTTTCTGCAGATAAATACGAAATTTTGAAGATAATTACGAAGATCGAGAAAAA
>NW_013621883.1:719-853 GCF_000695525.1 Brassica oleracea var. oleracea
GACCTAGGAGCGAGTATATAAGGAGTCCTGGGCGAGAGGCATGAGGTACAACTTTTTAGATTCAGAACTCTCGGCAGTTAGAAACTGTGAGGCATTATTCTCGACATGCTCTGTTTCCATGACTGGCACCCGAT
>NW_013621884.1:0-853 GCF_000695525.1 Brassica oleracea var. oleracea
TCGTAGTATCATATTCTACATGATATATTGGGTGACATACGAGATGTATAACAATACACGTAATATATGAGTAATAGAAACAACTCTTCATGAGGAAGCATAGAAATGTAAACATCAAACTAAGTGGATCGTGAATCTGATACAAACATCTAAATACTACATATCAACATGCATGCATTATTTATTATACATATATATATGATATAACTTTAAACATCAATGAAGAATGAAAGTAAATAATGTTTAAAAGGTACAATGTTGAGTAAAAAACTGTATTTATCAAAAATACAAATTATATTTAAGCCCGCGATGAACTCATACATTTACTTAGGATCTAACAGTTGATTCATATAATAATTTCTAGAGTTCATGTAGGTTTTTTTTAATTTTTAATTTTACAAAATTTATCCAAAATGATGTCGTTTGATAAATTAACGGATGACTAACACATTTGACAGTCAATATATAAGAACAAGATTTTGAGAGTTCACCTAGTATTTAAAATTTTTTAATTTTAGATAATTTACCCAGAATAACGTTGTTTGATAAATTAACAGATGATTAAAACCCTTGACGGTCAATATATATAAGAGCACGAATTTGAGAGAATATGTAGTATTTAAATTTTTTTAACATTACATAATTTATCCAAAATAACACAGTTTGATAAATTAGCAGATGACTAACACCTTTGATGGTCAATATATATAGAAACATGATTTTGAGAGTTAATGTAATATTTTTAAAAATTTTATTTTAATATGGAATATGCACTAATATAGAGTTTAGGAATGAAAAGACACAATGCTAAAGTTCATGTCGTATTTTTTTAATTTTTGTTTAGTTCAGTATG
>NW_013621885.1:0-853 GCF_000695525.1 Brassica oleracea var. oleracea
CTCCGATTGAGACGAAACGAAAAGCGTTACGATGAGGATTAAAAAGAAAACGCAAAGGAGGACCCTTTTCAGGCCTGACAGGTCGCTATGAAGCGAGTGGAGAGTTGGCTTGAGCTCGGTCGCTACGTAGCGACCGAGCCATGTGCGTGCACGGTCGCTACGTAGTGACCGAGCCGTGTGCGTGCTCGGTCGCTATACGTAGCGACCGAGCTTGGCTTGAGCTTGGTCACTACGTAGCAACTGAGCCGTGTGCTAGCTCGGTCGCTACGTAGCGACCGAGCTGTGTAATCGATTTGTTGCGCTTCCTTAATTTTTCCGCGATTAACCTAGGGGTTTTCTGCGGTTTTCGGGAGAACGAGTTTTACCCTTCCGAAATGTTTTCGGAAAACGTGTTTTGGTAAAACCCTTACGCATTGAGATTTCTTTGGTTCGGTAATGAGCCAAACTTACGGAGTTTGATAAGATTTATCGTTTCCCTTTATGTTTAAAAAGAGAAATCGCGAGCTCGTTTCATTGCACTTCCTATGGCGAAAAGTCTCAGCAAGGTTTTCGATTTTCTCAAGAACTGTGGCGTTTGCATAGGCGTTGGCCATAGGCACAGTGGCGGCTGGAGTTTTTTTACCAGCGTTGTTGCGAACTGCGATTTTTTCTTTCGTATTTCCAGACATTTTTTTGATCAAGCGTTATGCGGCTATGAGTTAGAGTAATTCGTACCTCCCCTCCTTCTAGCGCAAAACTGTGGGAAACAAAATTCGCACTGTCGATTTACGTTAAAATTAGGAAACTAGGAAAACCCTAATTTCTCCGAGGTCCCGTATCTCTGCGAGAGCCAACGGCAAGTGACCAAATATAT
>NW_013621886.1:0-853 GCF_000695525.1 Brassica oleracea var. oleracea
AATTGAAGAACAAAGTATCCTACAAGAAAATTTGTTTTTCAAAAATGGACCTTGGCACGATATTTCGGTAAAGGCCCCGAAGGCTCTCCTTCCGCACCTTTGGAACATCTCTTCTTTTTGGCGGTCTCGGTTGCGGCGCCAATCCTTTTGCGACCTTTGGGCAGCGGAGCGGCACTAGGTGCAGGAAGCCCTAAGAAGATATATTTCCTGTCCAAAGGCGGAGGCATCGACTCCATTACTTGTCCTTTCTCAGGAATCGGGACCGGGGTAGTGGAAGAGCCCGAAGGTTGGGCCAAGACCTCTGGCACTTGCACAGGTACCGTATCCGAACCTATGAGGGGTGCAGCATCGCTCAGAGACTTGTTTCCTTCGGTTGAGATCGACAACGCAGACGAGGAAGGGATAACCGACATTTCAGCAGAGGTCAAATTTGTTTCTTTTTCGGCATTACGCCTGGATAGCCTCTCTTTGAAAGAAAGGAATCCAGCAACGAAAATCGGAGTGGCTTCATGAATGGCCGGAATCGGTAGAACCGGGCTGGCCTCACCCATCTCGACGTCGGAGTTCTTCTTTTCGTTTTGGGAGGAAGACATTCTTGCTTGAGAGAATGAAGAGAGAAAAGTTTGAAGGAATAAGATGTCTGAAGAATGGTAATTGATGAGTTGCTACTTATAAGGATATGAGGGTGACGAGGATTTCCGCAATAAAATAATCTCAAAAGACAATCTACGAGAAAAATTACTCTTAACCGAAAATTCCGATTAAAAACATTTCACTTGCCCGCAAAATCGTCTCCGAGTCTTGCAGGTGTGGGAACCAAAATTCGCACTGTCGATTTCCGTTTAAATAAGAA
>NW_013621887.1:0-853 GCF_000695525.1 Brassica oleracea var. oleracea
AATTTTGTATTAATGCATATTAAACTCTCTTTCATGGTACGTGGACATAGTTTTAATATTTTGTCAGTTAATTTAGTAAAACTTCATAGTACTCCCTAAATTAGTTGACTAACCACAATAAAATCGTTATTTGTTAGAGAAACGGAGACAAAAAATGTTTCAAACCTCTTTGAACTTCATCATAATTTGGTGAAGGACGCAACTATGCATTAAAACAGTATTTTCATATTTTTGAATTTTTTTCAATATCTATGGGTTAACCCCCTTACGAAAATATTGAGTTTTCGATAAATGCTCTATATACTGAAGCCTATGATCTTTAGTGTTGTTTTAAAATTTCTAAACACATTGTAATTTTGTATTAATGCATATTAAACTCTCTTTCATGTTACATGGACATAGTTTTAATTTTTTGTCAGTTAATTTAGTAAAACTTCATAGTACTCCCTAAATTAGTTGACTAACCACAATAAAATCGTTATTTGTTAGAGAAACGGAGACAAAAAATGTTTCAAACCTCTTTGAACTTCATCATAATTTGGTGAAGGACGCAACTATGCATTAAAACAGTATTTTCATATTTTTGAATTTTTTTCAATATCTATGGGTTAACCCCCCCTACGAAAATATTGAGTTTTCGATAGATGCTCTATATACTGAAGCCTATGATCTTTAGTGTTGTTTTAAAATTTCTAAACACATTCTACATTTGTATTAATGTATATCAAACTGTCATTCATGGAAAATGGAAATCATTTTTTTTTTGTCAATTAATTTACTAAAGCACTATAAAATCGTTATTTGCAAGAGAAATGGACACAACAAAATTTCCAAACCTCTTTGAACTTTATCA
>NW_013621888.1:0-853 GCF_000695525.1 Brassica oleracea var. oleracea
GGATTATTTGAAATTTTTGTTGTATACGTGAGATATTGGACATTTTTGTTAGAGAAAAAATTATAAGACAAATCCATTCAAAATAACAAGCTATAACTCAATATTTGTTTCTTTGTATTTTACTCTCTAAAACACTTATAAATCTATTCAAATCCAAATTCAAATCAAATGGTTAATCAAATCCTTACTATTGAATAACACCTAATTTTGAAATCTATTTTAAAATCATAGAACCAATAACAATGAATTTGAATACAGATTTTAAAATCATAGAACTAATAACACTAGATTTTGTTTGGATTTTCAAATCCATTAAAATTATAGAACCAATAACATCCCCTTAGGGTTTTCGATCTTTCCCTTAAACGTATCAGGGGTTAGATTATATATAAGTTGTAACTTAATAACCAACCCTGTATTTTCCTTTTTGTTATATATCTTATTTAGATGTATCAGAAGAATCCTTTTTAAATAATCCCCCTATATATTAAAAGAGAAGTCACTTTAGTGATTTCTGCTGACGTGTCGCTCATAGGTGAAGTTTCAATTTAATTATTATAATTTGATTGGTCGATTGTTCTTAATTTTTATTTATTTAATTTAGATCTAAAAATTTAAGTTAAGTCTAAAATCATTTAGCACCACTTGCCATATAATCTAAAAAATATTACAAATAACAATTTATGGAAACTAATTCTCGAAATTATAGAAAGATTAATAATGTTCTATTTATCACTTTCAATATTTATAAACTATAAAATATAATGAACGAAATTTTACATAAGATAATTATAATAGTTTTATACTCTACTTGATGAATTGTATTTGAATATAATTATATAATAACTATTTT
>NW_013621889.1:0-853 GCF_000695525.1 Brassica oleracea var. oleracea
GGATTTATGAAAGACGAACAACTGCGAAAGCATTTGCCAAGTGTTATAAATAATTATGTGGATGGCCCATAACCATGATCAAGACAAGGCCAAACCGTGGCCCAAGAGGAGAGAGAGTCGGCGGCCCAAGAGGAGAGAGAGTCGGCGGCTGAGGAGAGAGAGTTGGCCTATCCTTTGGCCGACCTTAGATCTAGGAAGTTTCCATTTATCTGTTTTAGATCTTTTCCTATTTCATGTTGTATTAGGTTTTGGATAATTTCCTTTTTCCTATACTTTGTAATCCTTATATAAGGAACCTCTATTGATTCATTAATAACACACAGAAACAATTCCCCATTCTTTTACAACATGTTATCAGCACGATCGTCTCTAGATCCCTGAGACAAATCGAAACCTCTAAACCTAAAAGCTAAAACCGGAGACCACAACCCAAAAACCCAAAACCCTAATCTTGTTCTTAATTCATTCAAGAGCTCAATTGATCCCTCTTGAATCCTAGAAGTTCTCAGATCACGTTCCAGCCTCAGAAGAACCGTCCAGCTCGCGATCCACACCCGAGACGCGATCGACCCGAGACGACCCAATCCCCGCGCAGCTCGCAGCCGAGACACGTCCAGCCCGCGATCGTCCCATCCGCGACCCGAGTGCATCCGATCGCCCTCTCTCTCTCTCTAAAGGTGGTCCGGTTCTAAATCCCCTACAAAGCAAAGGTATAACTTAATCTGAGAACCTAGATTGATAAGAAACCCTAATCCATAAATATGGAAACTTTGATCTTGATCAAAACCCAAAAAACGTACAAAGACCAAAATCGGCAATCTCTTAAACTAGAAAGATAGAAATCGATTCCATT
>NW_013621890.1:0-852 GCF_000695525.1 Brassica oleracea var. oleracea
TCTTTCTGAAGGATATCTCTTGCATACCTGCAATGATAATATTGCAATAGCAAACATCCGGAATCAACATCAGAATAGTTGATAACTTAGATCATAGCACCCAAGCCAAATGGTTCAAATGATGACATACTTTATCCTCTTTTCCTTGGGTGCACCAGGGGGTGCACCGCGTGTCCCGATATAGTCAAGTGCAACCTGAAGCAATATGAAGGTTATCAACTAATTCTTAAGCACCAGAGATGAAAAAAGACAAAATGGAGGAGCAGTGGATACCAGCTGATTTTGAATAACGAAAGCCTCTTCCAAGGAAGGCCTGAGCAACTCCATCATCTGAGTGTCGGCAAAGTCATAGCAAATATGTTCCAAGATGTCCTTATCGGCAACAAATCCCAAGGCACGAAAGACAATGATAATAGGAATTTCTTTTTTGATGTATGGTAGAGTACACCGAATATACTGCCCAGATGAACCCTGCAACCATGTGCCACATATAATGTAACTAATTTTTACCATAATCTAGGATTTGTCTGAAGGAAAAAAAAAGAAGGATTCAAAAGAATAAGCTTCTTACCCCTTTGGCATTAGCACGAGCAAGCATGCGCACAAACATGGTGCTTGGAGGTCTATTTTGGTTCTCAGCCATGGAACGGACTTCGCCAACATATGCATACTTATTTGGCTGTCGCTTCTTGAAAACATAAACTTGGTTCGTACTCATCTTCTCCTGAGCAATGAGAACCTTTTCACTCCCATTAATAATAAAGTATCCGCCCTGATCATAAGGGCATTCTCCCAGCTCTGTCAAATCTTTCTCCGAGTTCTGAAACAAGGTACAGTAACTAGACCGGAGCA
>NW_013621891.1:0-852 GCF_000695525.1 Brassica oleracea var. oleracea
TGACGGAAGAGAGACATAAGCGTTGTAGCTTAGGAATCTTTCAGTAGTGTATGTTAGGGTGTTAACGCTAGACGTATAAAAGCTGAATTAAGCGGATCTTGTAATAGATTGTTTTAAAAAAAAATTCTAGTAAAACATAAGTGTTTGATTGTAGAGTTTCGTCTTTCGGTTTACTTTCTGCAGTACTAGTGGTGTCTCCTTTGCATTAACAAATTAACCCAATACAATTTTATGGAAGCTTAATATCCGTTAATTTTCTTGCCTATTACATCAAATGAAACAAAGTATCAAAAATCTTAACCCCAATATGCGAGTATAACTGTTACTATAAGATTCTTATGTATAAATTTTGGCAATGATTGTAATTAACATTTCGGAGATTATATTTTGAATGCCAAATTATTTTATTTGATTTTTAATCTAGAAAATGTGTAAAACAATAGAGTCGGAACCAGTCAGCTTTAACTGTGAAAACAACGGGTCCACATAGACGTGTGCGCACGTTGTATCCTACGCAAGCCTGCTTCAAGCTTCAGTCTCATTTTAGCAGAACTTCTTTAGCTCGCCTTCTTGGTCTTTAGTGTCATTTGGAAACCGACAAAGATTATTTTTTTAGCTTGAAAATTAAACATATTTTTATTAAAGATATAAAATTTGATTTTCAATTACAAGATAACATAGTTATAAAAAGAAATGAGGCTCGATTAACAAAAGAAACGAGGCTCAATGTCAAACCATAATGAATAAAAATGGTCAATGTCATTGTGTATAATATAACTTTAGATAGTATTTTGGATTCTTCATCAGGCTTTGTTTACTTCAGGAAAAGCGTGGAACTTTAGGTTGCTTCTC
>NW_013621892.1:0-852 GCF_000695525.1 Brassica oleracea var. oleracea
CTATCCCTAGACAAGCAAGGAGCAGTCCAAACATCTGAGTGAATTAAATAAAAGCACTTGTCATAGACAGTAGATGAAATGGGAAACACAGTTTTACAATGCTTGCCTAAAATGCAAGCTTCACAATCCTTATTTTCAAATACCACACCTGGTAACATTAAGTTTAAAGCCCTAACATGGGGATGACCTAGTCTAGCATGCCACAATGCATTTTTATTCATCATAGAAGCAGAAGTAAATGAGCATAAGTAATCAGAAACAGGAGCTAGTTCTTCAAGTAAATATAAATCTCCCTTGGTAACTCCTTTTCCAATCAATTGGCTGCTCTCAATATCCTGAAACTTCACCTCATTAGGACTGAATATAACATTGCAATTGAGATCTGTAGTACACTTCTTTACAGATAATAGATTTGATGTGAAGTCAGGCATATAAAATGCTTTAGAGTCTTTATCAAACAATTTTAGCTTGCCAATTCCTCTAAGTGGGATTTTATCTCCATTTGCAATCATGACATGTCCATTTGTAGGTTCAATGTCTCTAATCAAACTAGTATCACTAATCATATGATGAGATGCTCCTGAATCAACTACCAATGGTTTAAACATATTGTGTGCAATATGAGACTGTCCTAGTATACTAGTAGGTTTATAAGCAATGCTTGAATGATCAGGTTCTCTAGCAATACTACACGATTCATATAATGCACCAAAGGAGTAACCAAGAGTACCAAGTGTGTTACCATTCTCCTTTAGCATTTTGATGAGGGAGTCAATGTATGATCTCCTTAGGTACTCGTTCTCATGGTTGTTCTGAAGGCTTGGCTGAGGTGTGTAAGTCACCAGGGCCTTG
>NW_013621893.1:0-852 GCF_000695525.1 Brassica oleracea var. oleracea
TTTGAAATCATATATCTCAAACCAATCAGCTTCTTTCTAGAAATATTCTCTTAGGAATGACAAGATGTAAAGTTGCTTCATGTGTTATTATCTGCTTATATATAAACACGATAAATTTCACTTGTATAAGATAAATTAAACAGAATGTCTTTAAAAAATATGATAATTTATTTTTGCACCTCATAAAAGCATAATAGAATGATAACATTTTTGGTATGCTCTTAGGGTTATATATAATTAAAAATAAAATTATTTGAGTTCTTCTCCTTGGTTTAGTGAATAATGTTTAAAAGACTTATAATTTTAGGAAATCAACAACAATTTTGCACTTTCTCTTTTCAAATCATTGACAAACTATATTATGTAAATGTTAGGGAAAAAATATCAAACTATTTTGTAGAGATTATGTATTTTCATTATATTATCATCTGCTGACTGAAAACGATATTAAAAATTTGTTTGAATTGAAAATTAAATACTAATGATAGAAAATGATGGCTAAATGTCTTACTAGATTTGATCTTAGTTGTAAATAAAATTGAAACAACCAAACAACTCACCGGATCAACCCAGAATTTAGAGGGAAAATTTATAACTTTCTTTTTTGGATTCTTTTACTTAATTAAATAAATTCTATTTTAAAATTTTAAAATTTTGAAAATTAACAACAATTTTACACTTTCTCTCTTCCAATCCACTACAAGAAAACAGCGGTATTCTGACGGACATTCCGACGGAAAATGAAATCGGAATATCCCGAGGAATTTCCGAGGATATTCCAAGGAAACACAAAATTTGGTTTCTCCGGAATTTCCTCGGAATATACCGACGGAATTTCGAGGAAATATTAAT
>NW_013621894.1:0-852 GCF_000695525.1 Brassica oleracea var. oleracea
GTCCTCTGTAACTGTTTTTGATTTAGGATAGGAGACTTTATGAGTCATTAGAACATATTCTGGATTAGGCTTTCCTGTTCCCACTTTGATTTTGTAATTATTAGATGTCTTGTGAAACACTCCGAAACAGAAATATTAAAAAATATGTTAAAAATTTTCAAGTAAAAATCAAGTCAATTTGTAACGAAAAACACTTTATTAATGAAATTGGAGACCACATACTAAAATCATGCAAAATCATTGAGATTATCCCCAATCCTAGACTGACCCCACCAAAACAATTTCGTAAATTGTGACAATTATTTTATAGACTGACACCCACCAACAATTTATTAACTGTGACAATTATTTTATAGACTAAACACCACGGTATGGAGTGAAACCATTGAGATTATCTCCAATCCTAGACGGACGCCCCCATGCAAGACTTTTCTGATCCGGTATGCGTTCTGAGCAACAGTACACTCTATATGGAGGAAGCCCAATTCACGTCGTCACAGAGAGCAACCACGAGATGTTAGTTGCTTGATAAGTTTCGTGGATAAAACAGTTCGGCTCAGGCTACTATCAGTTCAAGGGATGGGTTATATACATTGAAGAAGGAGGGACTCATTACTTGGTTTGGGACGCGACAAGACCCAGCTCAAACTTAAAAGAACCCGGCAATTCTTCAATTGCTTACTTAGATTAAATTCTTTGATTCTTTAAACAGTTTAAGAAACAGATGCATAATGTACTAAAATTTTTGACTGAATAAATTTAACATTTATTCAAAAATAATAATAAGTTGAGTGGTATTCTATATCTAGGTTTTCTCAATTGTTATAATTTTAACATATGGTATATTTTTTT
>NW_013621895.1:0-852 GCF_000695525.1 Brassica oleracea var. oleracea
GATGAATTCCATGGTTTCGCCTGATAAGGAAGTATTTTGTTTTCAAGAGTGTAGTACTTTTACATGAACCAACCATCTCGATGTTAGGTTTCAAATCTTTAAGCTCATTTATCTTGATAGTAGAAACCATAGGGTAAAATGCGTAAGGTCAAAAGGCTTGAGAAAATATTTGTTTTAGAAAAGCATTGACATTATCATATCTATACTATTAACAATAGAAGAAGAATATTAGGTGTTTAGGTTAAGTCTAAATTTAGGAAAGAACGTGTAGCATTTTCTAAAATATCCTAAATTTTATTGTTTTAAACTTGATAGATTTTCTGAATCAAATATATCTTTTGAATATTTCTGGATTCTATTTTCTAGAATGGAAAAAATTCAGGGACCATAATTTGAAAAATCATATTAAATATATTTATATGGCACATTCATCAATACCATTAAAAGATGACCATTCCCCTGAATGAAAATTGAAATTTTCTCAAAAATACTCTTATTTTTGCAAATAATTAATAAAATTCATTAATGGCATTTAAGTCTTTTGATTTTGGGCCTACAGATACACTTAAATGAATTAATAAATAATGGGCCTATATATATATATATATATAAACGATATGCAAACTTTAAATTTAATATAAATATTCTAAGTATAAATATATTATGAACAATAAATAATTCGAATATTATGCAGATTTTCAATACAAACCAAAACCCTATATCCTACACCAAAACCAAAATCATATATCATATACATATTTGAATATTATTTTTCCGTGTATAATGTCATTTTGTACATAATATCGATATAGTAATTACGGTGTTTAAGAATATTTTAAAAATTATCTTAAA
>NW_013621896.1:0-510 GCF_000695525.1 Brassica oleracea var. oleracea
TCAACAAGATGCTTGGGAGTCCTACAAGTCTTAGCCCAATGATTGCTTATACCACACCTATGGCACACGGATTTGTCTGGTTTGGTCGAGTGTTGGGGTTTAAATGAAGATCCATGGCCACGACCATGACCTCGTTCAAATGAGCCATGGTCTCGACCATTTCCTCGCCCGTGGCCAAAAGATCTTCGACCGCGTCCACGTTCGTTCGACTTGTCTCGACTACGGCCATACTGGCCGTTTCTTTGGACGTGGTTGGACTCTTTATTGTCCTCTGTCGTGTGTGCTTCAGGTAGTGGAGCTGATCCAAGAGGTCTCATCTGACTGTTTCTCATCAATAATTCATTGTTCTGCTCAGCGAGCAAGAGACAAGAAATAAGATTAGCATAGGTCTCAAAACCTTTCTCACGGTACTGTTGTTGTAACAGCACATTGCTTGCATGGAAAGTGGAAAAGGTTTTTTCAGGCATATCCTGTTTCGTAATACTTTCACCACACAGTTTCATTTTAGAA
>NW_013621897.1:0-852 GCF_000695525.1 Brassica oleracea var. oleracea
GTAATTGCTTCCTTAAGAAGAATAAAACCTCGGTTAGTGGCCTTTTTATGTTAATTGCGTGTTTTGGATGCAAAAAAGAGTAGATGATAAGAAATGTATATGTATAGGAGGATGGCATGGTTATTGAGCTAATTAATTTCATATTTAAACTTTCATTGATTGTAGGGATTTTATACTTTTGAATATTCTTTTTTAAAGTTTATAATTGGAAATAAATTTTATAAAATATTTAAAAAGGTAGAATGTTAAACCAGAGTGTATCACGGAAAATATATATGCTAGATTTTAGGTGTAGATAAGTAAATTAGTTAATATGTTAAAGATTTTTGTGAACAACCTATAATATTTAAAATATTTTTATTGTTATTAGGAAATCTTTTAATACGTGGGTGCTAGGTATGTATATATATTGAGTTTCTATAATCTCGCTTTGGGATATATTTTTTATTCGTTGATCAACATTGTTAAGTTTAGATTTTCGTTACTAATTTTGATAGATATTTCGGTATACAAATTGATTTTTGAATTGTACACCAAGACCAAGTTTGTTGTGAAAACAATTTGTTTGCAATTACTAAACCAATAACTTCGTATGCCACCAAATCGATACTATAATCTGTGGTCAACGTTGTAACAAACTATATTAAACCGGTTTGATAGATTGTTGCAAGTACGACATGTATTTAAAGATCTATTCTATTAAAAGAGAAGCAGTCTTGATAAATCTACTTATAAAAGTTGTTTGGACCTTTTCATTAAAAACCTAATATGTTTTTTATATTGTTTTAACTAAATCAAAAATATATAATCTGTTACATTAGAATCTTTTTTTCAATTGATAGATTTTAGTCA
>NW_013621898.1:0-852 GCF_000695525.1 Brassica oleracea var. oleracea
GCTGATTTTGGGAGGGTGAGTCTTTCCCAAGCAACCCAACATAGTTTATTTCCCAAGCACCTTTCTAAGTTTATATCACAAAAATAACACTCAAAAACTAAAATGACCAAAATAGCACCTTTCTAAGTTTATCGTTTAAAAATTTTAATTTTTTTATTTTTCAAAATTTAAAATCTTATCCCCAAAACCCCATTTCTCAACTCTAAACCCTAAACCCTAAACTATAAACCCTAAACCTTAAACTCTAAACCCTAAACCGTAAACCCTAAACCCTCTAAACTCTAAACCGTAAACCCTAAACCCTAAACCCTAAACCCTAAACTCTAAACCCTAAACCCTAAACCCTAAATCCTAAACCCCACCCTTTAACTCTAAACCCTAAGTTTGTGACTTTTAATAAAACATTAAGTGTTATTTTTGTGATTTTTGACCTTGAATGCTAGTTTGGGAACAAAAACTTGATTTAGTGCTATTTTTGTCTTTTTCTCTTATCATTATTAACCCCAATGATTAATGGCTCATTTTGCTTAATTTGCAGCGGCGGGAACACCTCTGCCAGCGCCAGGTTTTGTTTAATTATTATGAAAAACGCTCATTACTATTGAATTGTACATTTATGATTCAGTTGATTTCAGCCATTATTCATTTAACATTTATTGGGCAGGTCCAGTGCCATTTTTGCTGGCCCCACCACCGCCTATGTCTGCTTTTAGCCCCGGATGTGAGTAATTAATTAACCACGATCACGTTATATTATTCGTTTTTTTTTATATATTATTCATTTTGAGTCAAGGTTAAGAGTTTAAGTTTGATTTTGGACAACTGTGATTAGCATCTAAGGCGGCGGCGACA
>NW_013621899.1:0-156 GCF_000695525.1 Brassica oleracea var. oleracea
ACGAAGTTGCCCTTGCAACTTTGTTAACAGAGCCTATACCGACTATCTGTCCCTTCTCTTTAGGAGCCACCTATAAAATCAAAACATATATTAATATAGTTAATTATGTTAAAATATTTAAAATAATGTAAACAAAAATTTTAAGTTGTACCTCTT
>NW_013621899.1:302-852 GCF_000695525.1 Brassica oleracea var. oleracea
GTCGGATGTGGCGTGAGTCATCTTGGATAGGTCAGACAGAGAAGGTAAGACTCCCGTCTTCTCCAACTACAAAAAAAAATTTAAATTAAATATTATTAATTATATTAATTGAATATTTTAAAATATATATTTAAAACAAAACTTACAGCTTCTAGACGGACTCCTGCATGAGGTTTTTGTCCGGTTCTGTGAAGCATGGGCAAATGACCATCTTTATCCTTCGTCCTTCGAGAAGCCGAGCACGAATTGGCCTTTTTGATCGAAGAGGGGTGCTCCCAATAGGCGATGAGGCCATCCCACGCTTCCGTCGTGAGCTCAGTGGGCTTTCCCTCATACACGTATATCTCCCACTTGTCCTTCCAATCAGAGACTGTGTTGCAGAGACGTATCTTTGCCTTTGCAACGAATTCCGCCTTCACCCTCTCGGTGATTCCCAAAGACCAATGCCACTTTTGCTGAAACATAAAAATTTTAAAAAAATTACAATTCTAATAAATATTAAAAAATATATATATATTTAAAAGTGAAAATTAAATTAAATTTAAAAATC
>NW_013621900.1:0-852 GCF_000695525.1 Brassica oleracea var. oleracea
CCGTGCCTCTCAAGAAACGAACAACTCGTGTAGCAGCATCCCAGTGAGCTTGCTTTGGTTTCTTCATAAATTGTGTCAAGATATGAACCGCATAGCTAAGTTCTGGACGTGTATGCATAAGATAAATCAAACGTCCCACAAGTCGACGATACTTTTGTGGATCATCAAACGCTGGACTGTCCACATTAGCAAGACGATGATTCTGTTCTAGCGGCGTTAAAGCTGGCGCTTCACTGAGATTCTTTGTATCCGAAACAATATCCAACGCGTATTTTCGTTGAGAAAGAAAAATGCCATTTGGTCCACGACTAACCTCAATCCCCACGAAGTATCGTAGTTTGCCTAGATCCTTCATTGAGAAACAACGACCAAGATAATCTTTGAACTTCTGTATCATATACGCATCATTCCCACAAATCAAAAGATCATCCACATATATAAGGACTCGAATCTCCAGTCCCTTCTTCGTATATGAAAACAAGGAATAGTCATCATAGGCTTGTGTGAAACCAAACCTGAACAAAGCATCTGAGAGCTTTTTGAACCAACACCTAGGCGCTTGTTTAAGGCCATATAAGGACTTCTTCAAACGACAGACCTTGCCAGGATGTGTGTGACGAAACCCCGGTGGTAATTTCATATAGACCTCCTCCTCTAAGTCACCATGGAGAAAGGCGTTGTTAACGTCCATTTGATAAATCTCCCACTGTTTAGCAGCAGCAATGCGAAGTAAAGAACGAATGGTGGTCATCTTCACCACTGGGGCGAAGGTTTCATTATAATCCTTCCCGCAACCTGCTTGCGTCCATTACCAACCACTCGAGCTTTGTGACGCAGAATCGTCCCATCAGG
>NW_013621901.1:0-851 GCF_000695525.1 Brassica oleracea var. oleracea
ATGTCTGATGGGGAGAGATCCCGGTTCTCAAAAACCAACGAGTTTCTTGCTGTCCAAACGCACCAGCATACCCAAGCAAAATGATTCACAGAGACACCAGTAGGGGAGAGGCAGATGAGGTTCGATGAACCCTTCAGGGCTTGTTCAAAAGATGATACCGCTAATGGTAGTCTAATGGTTGTGTAAAGAGTTGTTTTTTGATAATCTAAACTTAATATTAGCAAGATTATTTTTTAAATAAGAAAGCTCACTTTTTTTAACCAACAAAAAATTTAGTAAGCTCACTTCGGACTTATGAGAAATTATGGATCTAAGATCCGAAACTTCCATAGTAATAAAAATCATTGTAATTTAGATTTTTATTAGTGCCATGCATACAGTCTGCGGCAAAATAATTTTCCCAAGGACAGGGCTATTGGATCATCCAAACTTGTATAGCATTGAATCTCTATATTCATAGTGACATTGCAATTTTATTGCTTGTATTGATTATGATGAACACATCTGAATATGGCACATATGCTAAAATTTGCAGTGTATAGTTCATATTATGATGTTAAATAACTGAAATTAGAATTCACATTTGCATTAAATTTGGATTATAATTTTTCAGTCCATTTTATTAAAAGAGTAGTATATTTTATGATAACATAAATAACAAATAAAAACTAAGTTTTACATTTGAAAGTGCAGCCACAGATTTTGGTTCCATTAAAACACTTGCCAGATCCTTTCCACTTGTCAGTACACCGATCAGCACAATGTTTGGGATCACAAATTCCTGATTCAACAAAATATTCATGACACAATTCTTGTCCTTGTGACTCCATCGTCACCGTTCCTAAATAAGT
>NW_013621902.1:0-851 GCF_000695525.1 Brassica oleracea var. oleracea
TGGTGAACCCAAAGGTTCACCCTAGGGGGTGAACCCAAGAATAACTCGATTGAAAGTCATATACCTTCTGATAGAAAGAGTGTCAAGGCTTCGTTTAACTGATAGATCATGACCCTTGGATCATCATGGATGATTCATCATTCATCTCTAAACCTTGTATTCCAAGTTTTTTTTGAATAATTTCCTTTTTATAATTCTTTCTTTTATGGAAACCCCTAAATCTTTTCTGACTTCTGAAGCAAAAATAAAAACACCTCATAAATTATTATATATTACAATTTTACTAAATTAAATTAAAGTTGTGAGGTTTAGAATTGATGATATCTTTCTGTATAAAGTATGGTTGAATGAATTTTTTTCTTTCTTTTAATGTACAATAATAGCATTTCAGTTTTTGAATAATATAAATAAATAACATTTTCTTATATAGAATAGTTATATAGTAGAAGATAAACGATTACATACTTTTTTAATCTAGAGTATCCCGAACTTATTGAGGGACTCAAATTAATTTTCAAAGAAAAGTGTAATCCACAGATATATCATCTTTTCTGATATTCAAATGAATTGTAAGTAAGAGGCGCATACTTGTGTGGCCACACGATCGAGTATTGTGGAGGGCCTTTGAACTTAAATTGCATATCAATCTAAAACTCACCTGTCATTAGACCATCATTGTGTGGCTAGATTACTTATACTGCTAAAAAAGCTTCCAAACTGGATTTTTTTCTTATGGATAACTTCTCTGGACATAACCATGATCTTAGGAATAGTCAAAGTTGCATTCTTATGAAAAAGGTAAAAAAAATAGGGGTTTTTGCCAAAACTAACCCACAACTTGATTTTAACCC
>NW_013621903.1:0-851 GCF_000695525.1 Brassica oleracea var. oleracea
GAAGGATAAGTGTGTCAACTTAGTCTTGTGGCAGTTGTGATGGTAAGCTAGATTCCCTGTTCTTGCTTCTTTATCCAACATTAGAGACAAGTAGTCATTGCAATCACAAAGAGGTAAGGAGAAAGGGGATCACCTTGCCTTAAGCCCCTCTTACCTTTGAAGTAACCATTTACGGTACCGTTGTAACCAACCATGAACGATGTTGTGCAAATGCAGGGTCGTAAGAGGCGAACAAAAGGAACCGGCAAGGCTAGACTCTCTAAGGCCGAGAAGAGGAAATCCCATGATAGGGTGTCGAAAGCTTTAGCTATATCCACTTTAATGGTAACCTTCTTGGATCCCTTGTTTTTGTGATAGCCATTCACTAGTTCACTAGCAAGAACTGTATTCTCCACTAGAAGCCGACCCTCCACAAAAGCAGTTTGATTAGGTAGGATTAGATCTTGCAGGATAGACTTTAGTCTCCGCACCAGTAGCCTTGAGATGACCTTGTAGATAGTATTCAGGCAGGAAATGGGTCTATACTCTGAGATACGAGTTGCTCCTGTGAATTTTGGTACTAGTGAGAGTATTGTTGAATTGGTTGTTTTTGGCAGGAAACCGGAATTGAAGAAGTGCTGGATCGCATTGATACATTCTGTTCCAAGCAGTGACCAAGTGGCTTTGTAGAAAGCTGAAGAGAGGCCATCAGGTCCTGGCGCTTTGTTGGGGTTCAAAGAGAACATGAGCTTAGTGATTTCCTCAGTAGTTGGCATCAACAAAATGTTTCCTCCTTGTTGTTGACTGCATCTAAAAGGAGTGAGATCGTGGAACCAGGCAGCTGATGAGTACCAAATCAGGGGTAAATTTTC
>NW_013621904.1:0-851 GCF_000695525.1 Brassica oleracea var. oleracea
GTATCAGATTTTAGAAGAAATGTGACAAACTTTTGATTAGAAAAAAAGCAAACGAGTATCTGAACATGATCCATCACACAGTAAACAAAAGAGAACATACAATCTAAACTTAAGCTCTATGTTCTAAGCTGCTTTTTACGTTCATCACTTAGGCTTCAAGTAGGAACAAGATGAGGAAGAATCACCATATCATCTTTCAGATGCACCCACATAGCAAACCCTGCAACTGCAACAGAGAAGAAACTCAATCCCCATCTTAACATACGCTTGCTTCTGTCCCCTCTTGACTCTACTTTGGCCTCAGATTCAAATCTGACTTCGGTTTCTCACAGATGTCTTCGGTTGGAGTAGTATTAGTAGTACCAGCAGATGTATCATATCATATATTGATGATGACGAATAGCTTTCCTGTGATGCTTTGAACAGATGTCTCCTGATGATTGTCTCTTCCTTGGCTTTCCTCTTGAGCTTCTTGGGTGGTTGGTCCAAGAGCACACTGATCGTTCAACTCAAAGCTTCTATTCCTCTGATGGAACATCACTGACTCCATGTCATAATCTTCAACACCGGGAAACTGAAGCTGAAACCAAAGTAGTTTACTAATAAAACTTCTTTAGGATGAACACACAAGAGAGATAGCTTTATAACGTTATTAGCATTTTGTTACCTGGTTTCCATCTCTTGCACTAACTGGTGGTCCTCTTTGTGATGGAAGAGATGGAAGAGAACACCTGTTGGTATATACCTGCAAACATTCAAACAAGATTCACCTCTCCACTTAATACATATCACACACACAAAAGCTAGACCAAACATGTTAACTAAAAAGCACATGTTAAGACACAGCGACA
>NW_013621905.1:0-229 GCF_000695525.1 Brassica oleracea var. oleracea
CTCGCGTGTTTACCCAACTAGAAGGATCCTTTCTCAGCCTTGTGCTTTTTCTCAATACTGGTTGGTTTTGAACCTGCTCCTCTTGGACACTCGGTTCTGGTGCTTCAGCCTGAGCTTCTACTTCTCCTTGGCTTTGATCACCTTGATTGTGAGAGCCTGAAACACTCTCTTCTTCTTCTTCACTCAAGCCGGCTCCATCCTGACCATCTTCTTGAGTTTCAGATTCCCT
>NW_013621905.1:300-851 GCF_000695525.1 Brassica oleracea var. oleracea
TTCCCCACATTTGGATCCTGGTTCATCTTGATACCAAGACCCTCCAAAATCAGTCTTAAGGCGCCTGCCTTATCTGATGTTAGATCCTTTAGCTCCTCTTGATTCCTTTCTTCATAGTATCCTCTAGCTTCTATGAACTTCACATCTCTAGAGATGAGGACTCTTCTAGTATCTGGATCATAGCACTTGTATCCCTTTTGTGTTGTTGAATAGCCAATAAACATAGCCTTAGTGCTCCTTGCATCTAGCTTGTTTCTTAGCTCTCCTGGTACCAACACAAAGCATAGACATCCAAATACTCTCAAGTAATCCACTAAGTAATCCACTGATGGCTTATGCTTGTTTAGAACTTCAAATGGTGCTTGATCCTTCAACACCTTTGTGGGAATCCTGTTGATCAAGTAACAAGCAGTAGCCACAGCATCACTCCAAAACCTCTTTGGAACATTTGCTTGGAACATCATTGACCTTGCAACCTCCATCAAGTGTCGGTTCTTCCTCTCTGCTACCCCATTCTGTTGTGGAGTATAAGGACAGCTTGTTTGATGCAA
>NW_013621906.1:0-851 GCF_000695525.1 Brassica oleracea var. oleracea
AACTTTCCTTTTCCTTATCATTGGCCCCCTCTTCAGATGCTTCTCCAGTTTTTTCTTTCTTTTCCTTAGGGTTCTTCCCATAAGAACCCTATCGACTTCCATCGAATCTTCTCCATCATCTGAAGGTATCCTGACGGTGTCTGGTGGGTTTTCTGAAGGTTTGGGTTTGGGCCTGAGTGCATTGAGATGTTCAACATCTATCTTTGGCATCTACACTCGGTACGTAATAGGTGCATCAGTCTTTCTACTTCTAAATCTCCTTCTTGCAGCTTCTCTTCCTTCACCACTTGCCATATATCATCCCCAATGATGGCATTCACGTGGTGTTTCATCACATCATCTCCTGCCCCTTTTGTCAAGGCTTCCTACCTCTTAACAGCTTCTTCTGTCTGAACAACCTGCATCTCTAGTTTCTTCACATGGGTGCTCAAAGTTTCAAACTTTGTGTTCAGGTTGGTGTACACAGAATCAATCTTCCCATTGAAGTCCACTGTCATGCGCTGCTGTGCCTCAAGAACCCTATCGAGCATCTCTTCAATCTTGCTCTCTTTAGTAGGCGGCAGTGGCTTCTGGTATTAGGAATTTCCATAATTCATGTTGTTGTTGTTGTAGTTATTGCTGTAGGGTTTCAGGTACTGCAAACTCTGGTTGAAATTACCCCTATTTCCATAGCCACCCTGGTTTCCAGAACCTTGGAATCTAGTTCCACCAATGAAGTTTACTTCTTCTTCTTCCTCTGCTCTACCATCTGTGTCTACAACTTCTGCATTTTCAACCAAGCAGACCTGCTTCCTAAGAAGCTTATGGACACTATTCAGCTTTGCCTTCACCTCATCCATCTGATCATTCCC
>NW_013621907.1:0-851 GCF_000695525.1 Brassica oleracea var. oleracea
CCGCAGCGGCAGAAGACTCGATTTCGAGACTCCGAGCGATCGGGCCATATGCAGAGAAGGATTCTTCAGGTCAGAACCCTGACGAAACAGTCCCGCCAGGCACACAACCGACCGCGGAGAACCTTCCACCTCCCACCGGGAGCAACGAAGGAGGCGATATCGAGCGGATCGATCTGGACATAAGCGACCAGTCCGATCACTCGAATGGAGGTGCTGACATCCATCCGAGAAGAACGCGAAGCCAGTCTGCTCGGCAGGACGCGTCGTTCGAAAAACCCATGACAGAGGAAGAAGAGAAAGTCTATTGGGTAGAGCAGGAAGAACTGGCCGAGAATCAGGCTCAGATCCACCGCAGCCAACGCCGACAGGCTCGCAAGGCTGCTAGAAATCCTGATGAGATCCATGATCTCTGCGAGTACATCGCAAAAACTGCGGCAGAAGTCAAGGCGGTAAAGTCGCAGATTCACCATGCAACAAGCGCCGCACCTAAGATCGACAGACTTCTCGAGGAAGCGTGGAAAACTCCGTTCTCTGCCCGGATCACGGAAACTAACATCTCAGATCCTGGGAAGATCAAAATTCCCGTCTACGATGGCTCCACCGACCCGAAGGCGCATCTACAGTCTTTCCAGATCGCGATGGGAAGGTGCAAACTCATGGAACGTGAACGAGACGCTGACTAGTGCCTCCTCTTCGTCAAAAACCTCAAAGGGGCCGTGCTCGAATGGTTTTCTCGTCTGAAACGAAACTCCATCGGAAAGGAAGTTTCCGTCACCTCGCCTCGGAGTTTCTCAAACAGTATTCCATGGACAGGGAAACCTCAGACGTCGACCTTTGGAGTCTATCTCAAA
>NW_013621908.1:0-851 GCF_000695525.1 Brassica oleracea var. oleracea
ATCCAAATATGGGTATGAAATCACAAACAAACTTAATTAAATACATCACACAATTATCGATCTGGGTGTTTTTTGGAATGTAATTGTCTTTTCTCCTCGGAATGTACACTTCTTATAGCAAGGTTTTTGGAGATTGGCGGAAAGTAACTCAGCCACAACTGCATATATAAACGAAACTGCATATATAAACCAGCCGTAAAAGAAAAGTAACTCAGCCACAACATAAATTAAAACTCAGCCACAAACTCGAAAAACGCAGCAGAGAAGATGATTTCGGGTGATTACAGCGAAAAATATTTCGTAAAAACGATTGGAGACGACGATTTCGGAGAAGACAAGACAGAGAGTTAGTTCGAGGAAGACGGAGTAAACACAATGTCGATAAAGATTTCACGGAAGAGGCGGTTAGGGTTCCTTTAGTTCTTCGACGAAGTTGTGCTGTGTTGTTGTGTTTTTTTTTCAATGTTATATAATTAAAGAGATGGTTGATTGTTCTCTTTTACTGATGTGGATACTTAATTAGTGATGTGAATTTAATGTTTAAAAATAATTTCAATTAAAAAAAACTAACCAAAGGCCCTTATTGTCATTTACTAGGGGTATCCAAACACTCTAGTAATTTTTAAAATATGTATAACACTCTAGTAATAAACCAACTTTTCTTATACATTATAGTAATTTTCTCTATAAGTTTTAAGGTTGTATAAGATCACATGATAACAAAGAATCACTTTCTTTACTAATCTCTTAAGAAAACTCTCTCAAAACCTTAAGTTGTCTTAAACACAATCTCTAAATCTCACAAGTTATGCAACACACTTACCTCTTCTTATATAGAGATATATATTTCC
>NW_013621909.1:0-605 GCF_000695525.1 Brassica oleracea var. oleracea
ACGTAGCGACCGAGCGGAGCACGTGTTTGGTTGCTGCGTAACGATCCCTCTCGATCTCTTGTCCGATGATTCGCGTTTCTACCGCAAAGGTTTTTCGTAAAGAAGAATCTATTTCGAAAAAGTATTTGTCGAAGAATTTTTCTACGTTTTTCTTCTTCGGAGATTTGGACGTTAACTTCGTCGTAACCGTTTTTGACCCCAACAATGGAGAAGTCCTTTATGAGTCTCCTGTAAAACCCAGCATGACCAAAAAAACTTCGGATGTCTTTCACTGTCTTTGGTGGGGGCAAACCAACCATAACATCAATTTTGGCCTTATCAACCTCAATCCCTTTCTCTGAAATCTTGTGCCCCAGCACAATCTCTTCTTTGACCATGAAGTGACACATCTCCCAATTCAGCACCAGGTTGGTGTCTTCACATCTCTGTAGGACCCTGCACAAATTTGACAAACAAGCAGAAAACGAAGATCCATAGACGGAGAAATCATCCATGAGCACCTCCACAACATCCTCAATCAGATCAGAAAAGATCGACATCATGCACCTTTGAAAGGTGGCTGGAGCATTACATAGACCAAATGGCATTCTTCGATATGCGAAGGT
>NW_013621909.1:657-851 GCF_000695525.1 Brassica oleracea var. oleracea
CTGGAAAAATCCTGAATATCCATCAAGAAAACAATAGAATGGATGATTTGCAAGTCTCTCAAGCATCTGATCAATAAATGGAAGTGGAAAATGATCCTTTCTAGACGCAGAGTTCAGTTTGCGGTAATCAATACACATCCTATGCCAAGTGACTGTTCTTGTTGGTATCAATTCATCCTTGTCATTTTTAATCA
>NW_013621910.1:0-850 GCF_000695525.1 Brassica oleracea var. oleracea
CCTTGTCTGAGACCTCTCTTACTATTAAAATATCCAGCAAGTTCCCCATTCACCTGCACTGAGAATGACGCTAGCTCAATACACTTCTTGATCCATAACACAAATCTCTCCGGAATATTAAGGGCTGATAGAGCTGTAAGGAGGAAAGGCCATTGGACCGAATCAAAGGCTTTCGAGATGTCAATTTGGACTGCACATCTCGTCGAAACAGAGGTCTTGTGGTAACTCTTCACCAGTTCAGAAGCTAGCAGGACGTTCTCCATCAGTAAGCGGTCTTTAACGAAGGCTGACTGGTTTTTGGAGATGAAACTGGGTAGAAGAGACTTGAGCCGCCTTGCAAGTATTTTTGAGATGACTTTGTAGACAACATTACAACATGAGATGGGTCGGTAGTCCCTCATGTGTAAAGCTTCCTCTTTCTTTGGAATCAAAGCCAAAATAGTGGAGTTAAGCCCTTTAGGTAGGAATCCATTCTCGAAAAAAGATCTAATAGCCATCACAAGGTCTCCTCCTACTACCGGCCAAGCAGCTCTAAAGAATTCATAGGTGTAGCCATCCGGACCCGGAGATTTATTCCTAGCCATACCAAAAATCACCTTCCTTATCTCCTCAGCCGACACTTCTCTAACCATAGAGGATCGCATTTCCTCACTACATCGGAAGTCCAATAAACTCTGCATATCCTCCATTGTGACACCCCTGTAATCTGCTGGTTCATATGACAGAAAGCTACTAAAGTGTGACACTGCCTCCTTCTTAATATCTTCTTGATTATCAGCCACTGTACCATCTGATCTCTGAATTTCTCTAATGGCGTTCCGAGTTTCTCTTACTCTAGCAGCACAGTGAA
>NW_013621911.1:0-850 GCF_000695525.1 Brassica oleracea var. oleracea
ATGCATGCCAAAGGAGTTTGACTTGAACTAGAAGATATGTAATTATTAGTTAAAATCCAGTGATTTAAGATCACATGACAACAGCATAAAAAGTAGCTTAAAATCATATTAGAACCATATAATACAACCCTAAACAACCCAGGGCAAGTAAGGCCAGGTTCTGGTATCAAGTAGATGCTAGAGGTGTCAAAACTGAAACAAGCTTACTGTTTTTGTGGAAAATACTCAGCAGAATTAACTATGTAACATATCACCCTTTCATCTCTGTCTGTGACCTACGTTTAAAAGCGCACATGGGAAACAGAAAGAAGGCAGATATACTCAACAACTTTAATATGCCCGTCTCGACAACTTTAATATGTCCGTCCACGCCTGTGGCTGCAGCAAGGATTCTGGTGTCTCCTTTTGGGAGCTTAAGAAATAGCTTTGAAGCATACGCCTTAGAACTCGTGAGCGACCTGTAAAGAGGAGACCCTTATAAAAGAATGAATATAAAATCTCCATCCATCATATTTGATAAATCTTTGTTTCTAGTCTTTTACCTGTAGAAGTAGAGGCACCAGAAAATTTTAGAATAAAGTTTAAGCGTATATATACAAAATTACAAAGTGCATAAAAATTTAGCTGCAAGCTTCTTTGCATCTTCATGTGAAGCTTGGATACATTACGAGTTTACGACCATCAGCTCCTAACCATTCGACGACATTAAAGTTTGTTGAGAGGCCTGAGAACATTCCACAATCGCCAGTAGGAATAATACGATAGTGTGATCAAAATAAAACATTAGCAATTTCCTTGAGAGGTACACAGCGCTGTTAATAAAAATACAATTCATTTTGATATATATATA
>NW_013621912.1:0-593 GCF_000695525.1 Brassica oleracea var. oleracea
AATCAGTCTAAGACACTTAATAAGGGTTATATAAGTATTATTCAAACTGCAAAACGTTGTTTTCGGTTTAAAACCCTATTTCCTCGAAATTCCTCGGAATATTCCGAGGAAATTCCGAGGAAACCCTTATCTTCCTCGAAATTCCGTCGGAATATTCAAAGAGAATTCCGAGGAACTAGTGTTTGGGGTTTCAAAACATCAATTTTTTTTGCCGTATTTCATTTCTTATACAATTGTAATGCATACCATTGAGGATTCTTTGTATAGATGATCATAAACCATGAAATAACAAATTTCAAAACGAATTGAAAGTATTCCCTTTACCGTTCATTAAAGTGTATAAGTGTTTCTCTTACGTTGTGGGGATTTCGTTCATACAATCGGAAAAGTGTTTATTATAGGGTAAGGAACAAATGTTTGACTTCATAATCAGTCTAAGACACTTAATAAGGGTTATATAAGTGTTATTCAAACCGCAAAACGTTATTTTCAGTTTAAAAACTCTTTTTCCTCGGAATTTCCTCGAAATATTCCGAGGAAACCCTTATCTTCCTCGAAATTCCGTCGGAATATTCCGAGGGAATTCCAAGGAA
>NW_013621912.1:746-850 GCF_000695525.1 Brassica oleracea var. oleracea
TCATTAAAGTGTATAAGTGTTTCTCTTACGTTGTGGTGATTTCGTTCATACAATCAAAAAAGTGTTTCTTATAGGGTAAGGAACAAATGTTTGACTTCATAATC
>NW_013621913.1:0-850 GCF_000695525.1 Brassica oleracea var. oleracea
CCGAAAAACTCAATTTTGTAGGGGTAAACCTTCAGATTTTGAAAAAAACTCAAAATATTTGACAATCTTTTTTATTCTATACTTTCATCCTTAATAGACATATTATAATAGTCAAAGAGGTTTGAAATGTATGTTGTGTCCATATCTCTAGAGAATATATAATTTATAATGTTTAGTTCACTGATTTAAGTAGTATATAAAAAATTTATTAAATTAAATTTTTAAAAACTATAGTGATGTATATGTACCATGAATCAGAGTTAAGCATACATTAATAAAAATTTATAATGTGGTTAGAAATTTTTAAACAGCAATAAAGAGTGTAAACATCATTATATAGAGCATTTATTAAAAAACTCAATTTTGTAGGGGTTAACCTTCAGATTTTGAAAAACAAAAATCAAAATATTTGAAAAAATATATTTTGTTGCATATTTGCATCCTTAACAGACATATGATGATGGTCAAAGAGGTTTGAAATGTATTTTGTGTCCGTTTCTCTAGAGAATATATATTTTATAGTGTTTAGTCCACTGATTTAAGTAGTATATAAAATTTATTAAACTAATTTTTTAAAAACTATAGTGATGTATATGTACCATGAATCAGAGTTAAGCATACATTGATACAAATTTATAATGTAGTTAGAAATATTTACACAACATTAAAGAGTGTAAACTTCATTATATAGAACATTTATCGAAAAACTCAATTTTGTAGGGGTTAACCTTCAGATTTTGAAAAAAAATCAAAAATTTGAAAATCTTTATTTACTGCATAGTTGCATCCTTAATAGACTTATTATGATGGTCAAAGAGGTTTGAAATGTATGTTGTGTCTGTTTCTCTAG
>NW_013621914.1:0-850 GCF_000695525.1 Brassica oleracea var. oleracea
ATGTCTCGTCAAGATCAAGAAAACGCTTTCGACAAGAAAACGCTTTTCGAGAAGAAAACACTTTCGACAAAGCAAACTCTCGTAGAAATATGCAGAAAAATATTCATACAATGCGATGTCTCGTCAAGATCATCCTAAAAGCAAACGACAATCTGAGATTCGTCTAAACGCTAGGAACTGATCCAAACCATGTTGGAAAAATTCTCAAAGACTATACAGCATCTATCATCGCAATCATTCGTTTAGAAAATCTCTGCCAAACGTCAGAATGAAAGTCGATGATTTGCTGAAGTCATAAACATTTACTGAAGTCATAAAGATCTTTTCCGATTTGATAAAACGAGTTTTGTATAAGAATCATTATACGAGAAATCTTCAGGCATCAAAGCATCACTCTCATTTTCCGTTGAACAACCGACCCACGGAAAAACATCAAAAACATTTGTGACAAAGCAAAATCAAGAACAAAAGTAACAGAAAACACGACAAAGAGAACACGTCCTCCCCGCTCGTCGACTAAGTCTACCGCTGTTTAACTGATTCATTCAAGAAACCTGCAAAAACGTTTCGCGACTAGATCTCGGTGAAATAACCTTTGGTAAAACTCCATGAGTGACTCAGAGAAACTTTCACCGAAGAATAAAAACAAAAGCGAAAGTGTTTCTCAAAAATCTGCGGAAACATCGTTATTTTGACATCTCCATATGTCGCGTCAATTTAATAAATTTGTAAAAACCGGTCGTCCGTTACTTACGCAAAAAATTCTTCATATAATCAGATCATGTCATACAAAGTAACTTTAAAAAGTAAACGTAACAGGTTTTACGAAAAAATACTTTCCTTATAGCAA
>NW_013621915.1:0-850 GCF_000695525.1 Brassica oleracea var. oleracea
GTTCTCTCTCTCTCTATGGGCCACGGTCTTGGCCATTTGGTTCCTAGAAATCCACATTGTTCATAACACCTATTAGATTTTATCTTTCCTTTTATGTATTTAGTAGATTTCCTATTTCATGTAAGATTAGGATAAGTACTCTTTCCATTTATCTCTATCTTGTAATCCTTATATAAGGAACCCTTTTTTTGATGATTAATAATACACACGAAATATTCAGTCTCAAACCCTTCGTTCACAACACGTTATCAGCACGATAGACTCCAAAACCCTGAGACAAAACCTAACCTAAAATCCGTCACACATAAACCCTAATCTAGGCATAACTTAAAATCGATCTATCTCTTAAACCCCGAGGAACCAGATGACGAAACACATATCAAATTGAAGCTCTGGACGAGAAGAATCTATCAGCGAAAACCGTTTGTCAATCCGATCTCCGACGCGCCCACACTCACAGAAACAATACACGGTGCCGACTTAGTTCTTTGGAACCCTAATCCGAACCTACAAGATTTTCTAGCCAACTTCAAATCCTATGAAAGATAAGTTTATCATACCTTAGTAGTTTGATGATATCTTGTTCAGATTATGGTGTTCATGTAATCTAATACTCCTTGTTTATTGTTTCATGAGCTGAGAGGAGTTGGTGCAAAGATCTAATCTCAACGAACCCTAATTTGTCCTAGCTCGCGTTCCAGCTCGTTAGCATCCGATCAGCTCCAGCCATAAGGTGTTCCTGATCCTAGACGACCTCAGCATCCAGTCCACATCACAGGCAGCTCGAGTTTACAATCAACCATCTCGCAATCCGATCAGCCGCTCGCAAAGGAAGCAACTCGCGACCCGA
>NW_013621916.1:0-850 GCF_000695525.1 Brassica oleracea var. oleracea
TCAAGACTCTATTTTGCCCTAAGAGGCTTGTTCTTCACACACACACAACCTAGACTCTTAAAATCTCATAGTATGTCTTTGAAAGGAATTTCAAAAAGTTGAAAGCAAAAGCAAAGAACAAAAGATTTGCTGCTGGATCGATTGTTGAATCATATATCAATGAGGAGATAGCTTACTTTACTGAGCACTACTTTGCTGATCATATACAAACAAAATCAAGGTAAACACTTTCATTATTCTAGAGATCGATTCACTTTTTTTTTATTGTGTACTCATATTTTTATGTAATGTGGATCGTTAATTTGTGCAGGTTAACAAGATTTGATGAAGGTGAAGTTCCTGTATATCATGTCTCCGGAGTACCTGATATATTTACACATGTTGGTCGTCCAAGTGGGGAAATGCAAGAAATATGGCTTTCCGAGAAAGATTATAATTGCGCACATTCATATGTATTGCGAAATTGTGATTATTTTCAGCCATTTGAGAGGTATTATTTGGTAATTATCCTCTTCTATTACAATATATCACAATAATTAACTATACTAATTTGTGGTGGTGAACTCATATAGGATGTTTGAAGATTATCTATCTACAAAATATCTAGACCCCTCCGAGAATAACTCTCCGCAAAGAGAGCTGACGAATATCATACATGGGTGAAAGATTATGTATGTTTCAGCAATAATATTAGTGGAATTATTGTGTCTATAATTATATATATTGATATTTTATATATATGCAGGTTAGTTACTGGAGTAATACACATAAGTTTCCTGTGTGGGTCAAAGATATCGCGAGTAGACCTGTGAATAAGGCCAAAAGCTGGCCCATCTACTTCAGCAGAGGT
>NW_013621917.1:0-551 GCF_000695525.1 Brassica oleracea var. oleracea
TTGATAAAAAAGTTATAACGATTCTCATATACCATGAAAGAGAGTTTTACATACATTAATAGAAATGTAGGATGTGGTTAGAAATTTTAAAACAACACTAAATATTATAGGTTTCAATATATAAAGCATTTATCAAAAACTCAATATTTTCGTAGGGGGTTAGGTTAACACATAGATTTTGAAAAAATTTCAAAAATTATGAAAATATTGTTTTTATAGATATTTGCATCCTGCACTAACATATAATGATGTTCAAAGAGGTTTGGAGTCTTTGTTGTCTCCGTTTTTCAAGAAAATAGCGATTTTATAGTTAATTATTCCACCGATTTTTGGAGTATTATGAAGTTTTACTACATTAATCGATAAAGAAATTATAACGATTCTCATATACCATGAAAGAGAGTTTAACATATACTAATACAAATGTAGAATGTGGTTAGAAATTATAGGTTTCAATATATAAAACATTTACCAAAAACTCAATATTTTCGTAAGGGTTAACACATAGATTTTGAGAAAATTTCGAAAAATATGACAATATTGTTTGAATG
>NW_013621917.1:759-850 GCF_000695525.1 Brassica oleracea var. oleracea
AAGAAATTTTAAAACAACACTAAATATTATAGGTTTCAATATAAAAAGCATTTATCAAAAACTCAATATTTTCGTTGGGGGTTACACATAG
>NW_013621918.1:0-559 GCF_000695525.1 Brassica oleracea var. oleracea
AGTAACTTTAAAACAACACTAAAAAGAATAAGCTTCAATATATAGAGAAAAAAATTCAATATTTTCGTAGGGGGTTAACACATAGGTTTTGAGAAAAAAATTCAAAAAATATAACAATATAGCTTTAATGCATAGTTGACTCATCTACTAATATATGATGATGGTCAAAGAGGTTTGGAACCTTTGTTGACCTCTATAGAATAGCGATTTGATAATGGTTATTCCACTAATTTTGGGAGTATATGAAGTTTTACTATATTAATTTCTAAAATAAATGGAACGATGCTCATGTACCATGAAAGATAGTTTAGCATACATTAATACAAATGTAGAATGTGGTTATAAATTTTAAAACAACAGTAAAGATTATAGGTTTCAGTATATAAAACATTTACCAAAAACTCAATATATTTGCAGGGGTTTACACATAGATTTTGAAAAAATTTCGAAAAATAGGAGAATATTGTGTAAATGCATAGTTGCATCCTGAACTAACATACGATGATGTTCAAATAGGTTTGGAGCCTTCGTTGTCACTGTTTTTCAAGAAATTAGCGAT
>NW_013621918.1:700-850 GCF_000695525.1 Brassica oleracea var. oleracea
GTATAAGCTTCAATATATAGAGCGTTTAACGTAAAACTCAATATTTCCGTAGGGGTTAACACATAGATTTTGAGAAAAATTCAAAAAATATAACAATATAGCCTTAATGCATAGTTGAATCATCTACTAATATATTATGATGGTCAAAGA
>NW_013621919.1:0-850 GCF_000695525.1 Brassica oleracea var. oleracea
ACTCTTCCACAACATCGACAGAGAGCTGAGAAACATCATCTCAGCAAGGAGACATAGAAAGCGTTTTCACTCCCTCATGGTTTTATGGTTGAGATAAAGGAAACTTAGTAGGTTTAAAATGTGGTTCATCTTGTTTTTTATTTCTTTTTTGCCAAGATGGATCAGGCTTAAGTTATTGCTCTTGTAAGAACTTCTAATCATCAATTGATATTTAAAATTTAGCAAAAAAACATCGAAACTACAAATGGTTTACATTTTGCCCTATAACATGATTAAGATATTATAACATGTTACATGCAGACGCAAAACATTATCGTAGATTGATTGAAAACAATGGTTTTACATTTACAGATGTTACCTATAATCATAATAATTCTCCTAATGATGTGCAATTATTAAATAATTCTATAGTTAGAAATATTGGCATTGGAGGGTATAAAGGTCTTATTCAAAAAGGATATATAGGGTTCACTGAAGATGAGATCATCAACCACATTTTTTACTGACGTTCCCTCCAAAATTTTTTTTTAACAACTTGAATTTATTAATTAAATCATAAACAGATTACATAGATACATATACCATGATAAAACATCAAATAACATAAGTAAAATAACTAAGAAACAATAAATCTGAAGAAAAACTCGAAAAGACGATTTTTTCAAAGATTTTGGATTTGTACGATCTTTGCATCTTTGTCGCATGAACACTGATTCTCTTTGTTATATTACATTGGCCTTCTTCCAATATAGATCTCTATATATTCTTCGGTTTAAAATCCAATATACTGATTCAACCATAAAAAATAATAATTGGAAATGCCATTTTTTAACGATTGTAAAAATATTGC
>NW_013621920.1:0-193 GCF_000695525.1 Brassica oleracea var. oleracea
TACGAGGTTCAGAAACTTGTTGCGGGTCTTCAACTACCGTACGAAGTTATAGATGTATGTATTGACAACTGCATGATCTACTGGGTAGCGGATAAGGAACGGGATAACTGCAAATTTTGTAGGAAACCTCGTTATCAGGAGAGGAGGGGAAGAGTTCCGATCCCGTTCAAAAGGATGTGGTATTTGCCTTTGA
>NW_013621920.1:211-850 GCF_000695525.1 Brassica oleracea var. oleracea
GCACAGCAAAAGCAATGAGATGGCATGCAGAGCATTCCACAAATGGTGAGATTAGACATCCTTCAGATGCGAAGGCTTGGAAACATTTCCAGTCAACATATCCATAATTTGCGGAAGAGAGAAGAAATGTTTATCTTGGATTATGTATTGACGGTTTCAGCCCATTTGGAAAGAGTGGAATACAGTATTCTCTATGGCCAGTTATTGTGACACCGTACAACTTACCGCCAAGCTTGTGCATGCGACGAGAGTTTTTGTTCCTCTCAATTCTCGTCCCCGGGCCAGAGCATCCTAAGATATCACTAGACGTGTTTCTTCAACCACTGATATATGAGTTGCAACAACTATGAGCACATGGTTTTGAGACATACGATGTTTCATGCAAAGAAAACTTTTATATGCGGGCAGTACTTATGTGGACAATAAGTGACTTTCCAGCATATGGTATGTTATCCGGATGGACAACACATGAGAGGCTATCATGTCCATATTGTCAAGATGACACAGATGCATTCCAACTAAAGCACGGAAGGAAAACATGTTGGTTTGACTATCACAGAAGATTTCTACCACCTGATCATCCTTACCGTAAGAGTAAGATTTTGTTTACGAAGAACAAGCAGGTGTTTGATGGTCCAC
>NW_013621921.1:0-850 GCF_000695525.1 Brassica oleracea var. oleracea
GAAATGAACCCTCGGAAATTTCCGAGGAACATTTCCTCGGAATATACAGGGGACTTCTTCCTCGGAATATACCGAGAGACTCATTCCTCGTAATTTTCCGAGGGCTCCGTTCCTCGGAAATTCCCGATGAAAATTCCAAGGAACATTTCGTCGGAACTTTCGAGGATTGGACCATTGGAAAGTCCATCGAAATATCCCGAGGAAGTTCTCCCTCGGTATATTCCGAGGAGCTTTCGGACGAACTGGTGGTCCACGGAGTTTCCTCGGAATTCTGTCAGAAATTTCCGAGGGATTTCCGAGGAAAAATGAATTTCCGAGGAGTTATTTCCGAAGACTTGTTTCGTCGGTAAGTTGTCGGAATAACGTTATTCCGATGACATACAGACGATTTTTTCCCTTAGTAGGAGACTCATGAACACTCTTCATACGCTTAGCAGGATTCTTCTTCCGGCCCTTTGATTTATCTCTTGCTGGTGGTTCAATAGTTTCTTCGCCATTTATGTTCCAAAACTTCAAATTCATTAGTTTGATGTTATATCTGAGGACTGTGCCTGCCACGTAGATGTCAAATACCATTGTGGATCAAATTATCTGTCGGGTATGTCTTCTTATCCTGGACAACACGCCAAGGCGGATAATGTGTTTGACTTCATGTTGACTTTATATGAGACTCCAAACTGTCCTGCAATGTTATAAGTGTTATTCAAAGATCCTGCAATGTTTTCTGTGAAGCTCTTATAGATTGGGGGGTCTTAAATCTTTTTCTTTTTTTTTTTAATTATTTCACATCATCTTATCCCTCTTATTTTAGTTGTGCAACAGTCACCATTATATATTTGTATGATTGTAT
>NW_013621922.1:0-850 GCF_000695525.1 Brassica oleracea var. oleracea
AACGACAAAAACAATTAAATAGACAATTATGTTAAGCTTTCCTAAAATATATTCTGAACCTGAATCGTTTTTCCTCCAAAACGTCATTAAAGTTCGGCCAAATCTAAAATATTATCAACTATATAATTATTATCATTGTCGGGATCTTATGGTCGAGTTAAAGAGACAGATTCGACACGCCAACACGTTTCAGATTCGATCCACCAACTGCGCAAAACTATATCACGTTATCATGGACATTTACATGAATATGGACGGTCCATTTGAATATGTAGAGAGAAACTATCTATGGGGTATATCTATTTTGAAAATTACTCTAAACTTTTACATAAGTCTGGATATCCTAGATTAATAAAAAAATAAGTACTATCATGGTTAATGGCAGTATGTCGTGTTTATAATTTTCATCTTTTAAGTATGTTATTGCCCTATCCCATTCCCGAATTATTTTCCATTTCTTTAACATATGCTTCAAATAGGTATTCTAATACCCAAGTATTCTAATACCCAACCATCCTTTATCCGCCTTCGATCGCTACTACATGATTTGATACTTAGAATGTACATGTTGCAAAAAATATACATGTCTACACTCAATAACCGTTGTTAATGCTCACCTCATCCACGCATTTCTGATTTCTTACGTTAAGGTGACTTGGATGGATATTTTCATCGACTCGACATAAACTAACTATAGCCAAGCGTTTATCTAATCAAATGAAATCCATTAGAATATTCGTATTAGGATAAAAAAATAGCGAAGCAAATTTTGCACCTTCGTTGGTAGTTACTACGTGTTGCTGTGCTACTCTATGCTTTACTTTCACTGAATATTGATTTGTCTGTATAC
>NW_013621923.1:0-490 GCF_000695525.1 Brassica oleracea var. oleracea
TTGGTCAACACTTCCGGGAGACTCAAAATTGTCCTCGAAGAGATGCTGGATCTTCCGCGGTTTGTCGAGGGCTATCCATTTTCTGAATTTCGACTTGTACCAGAGCGCCTTTCAGAACGCATCAATGGCCACCTTGTCGCTTATCCCGCCGAACCTGGACATTACCAACTTGAATCGACTGATGAACTCGCGGAGGGGTTCATCTTTCCTCTGGGACAGACTCCAGAGATCCACATCGGAAGTTTCTCTATCTATGAACATAGAGTATTGCTTGAGAAATTCCGATGCGAGCTGTCGGAAACTTCCGATAGAGTTTCGCTTAAGGCGTGCGAACCATTCGAGGGCTGCCCCTTCCAGATTCTCGACGAACAGGTGGCAGTAGCCGGCGTCTTTTTCGACGTCCTTCAGCCTCGCTCTTCCCATCGTGATGTGGAAAGCCTGACGGTGCGCCTTCGGATCGGTCGTACCATCATACCTCGGTACTTTGAGT
>NW_013621923.1:728-850 GCF_000695525.1 Brassica oleracea var. oleracea
TTTTCTGCGAGTGAGCTCGGTTTGCTTTTCAGCCAGCTCTTCTTGTTCGTTCCAATAGAGGATTTCCTCCTCATATGTCATTGGTTTGTCGAACGGAGAGCTTTCCCAAGCGAATCGGCTTT
>NW_013621924.1:0-850 GCF_000695525.1 Brassica oleracea var. oleracea
TATTACGCAAATAGAAAGTATAAGAAAAAGAAATACACAATTTAAAAGAATAGAAAAAGTACCTTAGTATTTAAACATCTATCTTAAAATGTAAATCTATCTTAAAATATAAAATTATTAGTAAATAGAAAGTATAAGAAATAGAAATACACAATATAAAGAAAAATAAATAATAAGTAAATATATGATATAAATAAATATGCAATTTAAAAACGGAAAATTACATTAAAATTTAAAAATATATCTTAAAATTTAAAATATAGATATTACGTAAATAAAAAATAAGAAATGAAAATGAACATTTTAAAAAATGAAAAAGTACTTTAAGATTTAAACATCTATCTTAAAATGTAAAATAGAGATATTAAATAAATAAAAAGTACAAGAAATGGAAATACATATACAGGAAAATAAATAATAAGTAAATAATGTAAATATATAATATATGAATTTTATATATAATAATAAGCAAATACATAATTTTTTTTTAAAAATGAAAAAAGTTCATTAAGCATTAAACATCTATCTTAAAATGTAAAATATATAATATAAGTAAATACACAATTTAAAAAAATGGAAAAAGTACATTAAGATTTAAATATCTATTTTAAAATATAAAATATAGATATTACCTAAATAAAAAAATATAAGAAATAGAAATAAACATTTTAAAAAATGGAAAAAATACATTAAGATTTAAACATCTATCTTAAAATGTACATCTACATTAAAATGGTAGTAAATTATATAAAAATGGATATACCACATTAAACAAAACAAAAAATGTATAGTTTTACATCAATAAAGTCCCTATAAAATTCATTATTCTATCAACATCAACCTCACACTA
>NW_013621925.1:0-850 GCF_000695525.1 Brassica oleracea var. oleracea
ATATGGTATTATTTGCTCATAACTCATTTGTCATTTGATAAATTGTTGGAAAAATTTTTTTAGCATAATATAACTCAGTTGTCATTTGCTAAATTTATGGTTTTTGCTTATATTTTTTATTATTTAATTATAATATTTTCATTTTATATTTGAAAGATAAATGAATTTCTATCAAACAATATTTTTGTAAATGTATTTTTTAAAAAATAACCAATTAAAATTGTTATTATCATTGAATATAATTTTTTTTGACATAGTTTGAGTTTTCGTTTACATCAAAACTTATCATATTTTAGGATAATTTTAATTTAAAATGTAATTTTCATATTTTTCAAACAAATTCTAAAAGTATTTTTTAAATATTTTGTTATAATTGTTAAAAAAATATTGAGTTGCATTTCAAATAAAAAGGTAAAGATATTAAAAATATTCTAATTAAAATAAGTAAAATTTAATATAGTTTTAAGGAAATGGTCAAAATAAAAAAAATTACACATAAAATAATCATAATTTTTGTTAACTGGGCGGATCATTATTTATATGATATCGCACACGAAAGAAAAATATCTGTTTTTAAAATTATCTATTTAACTCTATACTCATTTTTTATATTTTTTATATGATATCACACATTCGTAAAAAAATAGATAGTTTAAGATGCAAAAAAAATATTTACTTAATGAATATAATATGAACGAATATTACAAATACATCATTTAGTAAAATAAATAATTAAAAACTGAAAATTCATATCCGCGCTGGCGCGCGGATCAAGGTCTAGTTATTCTTTATTATCTAAGACGTACTCCACATTCCATCCAAAGGATGTGCTGTTGCTACACACGGCTAA
>NW_013621926.1:0-850 GCF_000695525.1 Brassica oleracea var. oleracea
TCTGAAGATGAGTTAGAAGAATCATGTACTGATTCTGATTCTGAATCTGATTCTGATTCTGATTCCGAATCTGATTCAAGTTCTTAGTGTTTGTAAGATATACGAATGTATAATATAAGTTCTTAGTGTTTGTAAGATATATGAATGTATAGTATAAGTTCTTAGTGTTTGTAAGATATATGAATGTATAATATAAATTCTTAGTGTTTGTAAGATATGAATGTTTAATGTATAATATAAGTTTCTATGTAGTTTGTAGTATATAAAAATGTATCATATAAAAAATATGAGTGCATAATTTAAAAAAAAATAAAAAAATTTTTAAAAAGATATGAATTATCCTACTTATACTATCTTTAAACCCTATCTATACCCTAACTAACCCCTAAATTCTTCAAATTCGACAAAATCTTCAACATTTTATTATATAATTTGTAATTTAATAAAACTGCCTCATATAAAAAATATTAGTGTATAATTAAAAAAAAAAAGATATTAATAATCCTGATTATACTATTTTTAAACCCTATCTAAACCCTAATTAACCCCTAAATTCTCCAAATTCTCCAAAATCTATTATTCCCTCCAACATTTTAGAGCCCAATACCCAATTCCCTCCAACATTTTGGACCCCAAAACCCATTTTCCCACACTTAGCATTTTTTTCATCTTTTGTTTCCTTAAGAAAGTCGTAACCTTTCTCTAAGCCGTAACCTCTCTCACCTCTCGTCTCTTTTGATCTCTCTTCTAGCTCTCTCTTCCATGGCTGCTTCTACCGAAAACACAACCAACGACCGTCGTCGTCCTCGCCCTCCCGGCTTGACTCTTCCAGGTGAGGTTTCGATTTCTC
>NW_013621927.1:0-850 GCF_000695525.1 Brassica oleracea var. oleracea
CCCTCCTGATCGTTTCCCTACCCAGGATAGCATATTTCCAGTAAAAGAAAATTCCAGCATGCCACAGTCGCTCAACATTTGCTTGAATGGCAAGAAAGAACTATTAGAGCGCCTTCTACCACCTTTCTTTTCACTATGATCAGTTATTTCATTAAAATCACCTATCATGAACTAAGGTCCATTTCGTGTTGTTGAGAAACGCGTAAGACGTTCCCAAACCTGATCCCTACGTTCTAAAACATGGTCTCCATAAACAAATGTCATAAAGACTTTTATTCCATCAATGACTGCCTCAATTTCAATCGTTCTGTTATTTGAAAATAAAACATTAACTTGAAATTCATCCATAAATAAAAGAGCTATTCCTCCGCTAAGGCCAAGTGGCTCAACGGTAAACAAGTGATCAAATCCTAAGTCGGCCTGAATGTTTTGCAACAGCAGCCTCCTATTCTTCGTCTCAGAAAGAAACACGAGTCCTGAGCGATGCTTCTGACACATCTCCGTAAGGCGTCGAACTGTGAGGTCGTTTCCAATCCCTCGACAGTTCCAACTGAGTGTCCTCATAGATAATCCTGTGATGAGTTTTTGGAACCCATCGATCCATCACCTTTGGATACACTACCTCTCTGCTTCTTCGAACTCGGGTATTGCCGCCTAGACCTGCTCGAATCTCTAGCCATATGAGCTCCTTGAGACGAAGAGGAAGACTAACGAGGAGATCTCCGACGAAGAATCTCAATTTTTTTGCTCTGAAAGCCTAACTGGACATTCTTTTTTGCGCTTTTTCTACTGGTCTTCAGAGTTTTAACATCAGACCCTGAACTAGGAGTTTCTCTGCGAATAATAATTA
>NW_013621928.1:0-849 GCF_000695525.1 Brassica oleracea var. oleracea
GGCGATATTATACCTCTTAAAAGTGGTGACCAGGAAAAGATCCAATCCTTTTGTCATTGTTTGGTGGTTTCAATCAACTGGAGTTTCATCATTAAACTGAAGTACTATATATGCTGCAGGTGCCTGCAGATGGTGTCTTAGTTTCTGGGTACTCGCTTCAGATAGGTGAATATGAAACCATGGGAACTAACAGAACGGTAAGCTTTACTTTTGCACCAAGCAGTAAATGCATTATTATGTCATACTGATTTAACACCCCGTTCTCATAAATAGGTTCACAAAGATACAGATATAGACCCAATTCTAATATCCGGATCTAAAGTGGAAGATGGCATCGGTAGAATGCTGGTACGAATTAGCTTCACATCTCTTTTACTGTGTTATCTATTCAGTAGTTTGCCCCTGTATCACCTCAGATCACATGGTCTTCCAGGAAGTAGTTCTAAATGATATAACTACATAGACTTGAGTTTGGTTAGGACTACATGACAAGAGTCTTATGAGAAAAGATTCTCTATTTCTCTTCCATACAACTGAAGGTTTCAGACCTTTTTTTTTCTGCTTACACTGGGTTTTTGGCTCCACTCTTTTCCTTGTCCTGTGTTTCTAAGGTTACTAGTGTCGGGATGAACACCCAATGGAGGATGCCGATGGCTTGTATTCCACTATATACTGGTGAAGAGACACCGTTGCAGGTACGTTTTATTGGTGAGTGTCCCTTTTATATTTCTTGTTGCAGTTCTTTATTCACCTGTAAGTCTTTTCTATTAGGTGCACCTGAACCGAGTTGTTATTGCGTTTGGCCTAATCAGTATCTCGGTTGCTTTGGTTGTTTTTCTTATCGAGTCA
>NW_013621929.1:0-849 GCF_000695525.1 Brassica oleracea var. oleracea
AACGGAGACAACAAAGGCTCCAAAACTCTTTGAACGTCATCATACGTAAGTGGAGGATGCAACTATGCATTAACACAATATTGTCATATTTTTTGAAATTTTCTCAAAATCTATATAATAACCCCTACGAAAATATTGAGTTTTTCGTAAATGTTTTATATACTGAAGCCTATAATCTTTAGTGTTGTTTTAAAATTTCTAACCACATTCTACATTTGTATTAATGTGTTTTAAGCTCTTTTCTTGGTCTGAGGGACCCGTTATAATTTTTTATCAATTAATTTAGTAAAACTTCATAATACTCTCTAAATCGATAGAATAACCACTATAAAATCACTATTTGCTTGAAAAACGGAGACAACAAATGCTCCAAACTTCGTTGAACGTCATCATACATTAGTGGAGGATGCAACTATGCATTAAAATAATATTTTCGTATTTTTTATTGTCGCATTTTTCGAAATTTTCTCAAAATCTATGTGGTAACCCCTACGAAAATATTGAGTTTTTTGTAAATGTTTTATATACTGAAGCCTATAATCTTTAATGTTGTTTTAAAATTTCTAACCACATTCTACATTTGTATTAATGTATTTTAAGCTCTTTTCATGGTCTAAGGGACTCGTTATAATTTTTTATCAATTAATTTATTAAAACATCATAATACTCCTTAAATCGATAGAATAACAACAATAAAATCACTATTTGCTTGAAAAACGGAGACAAAAAAGGATCCAAACCTCTTTGAACTTCATCATACGTTAGTGGGGGATGCAACTATGCGTTAAAATAATATTGTCGCATTTTTCGAAATTTTCTCAAAATCTATGTGGTAACCCCTACGAAAAT
>NW_013621930.1:0-849 GCF_000695525.1 Brassica oleracea var. oleracea
TGAAACGCTGACGCGGCCGCGGCGTCTCCAAAAAGAACAGGCCTATTCTCAAAAGAATCGAGTCTAAGCGAGTACGCCCTGGTTGCAGCAGTGATACGATCTTGTCGTCCCAGTCAGGCGTATGTCCTCTCCGAACATAAACTTGTTGTCTTGTTCATTGAGTTTACTGAAAATGTATGAATCGTGAAGCTTATATTGTTGTGATCTGTGTGAATGAACATTGAAGCTTTTTGGATCGGTATGAGTAGAAAATGAGAGATTAAAGAAAAGGTTGTGAAAACAGTCTAAAATAGAAAATGTTTAGACCAATTCATGTTGTTGGAGTATTGTATGATGAAGTTACGAAAGATCCATTTGAGAAAAAGAGAAAACTGGACAAACAAACCCAATTTGATTGGGCTTCATATAACTGTTGGTTATCTTAGAACTTGGCGGGTTATGACATTGCTTAGATTTTCATGTATATTAGTTTAAAGTTACCATTACGCTAATGTTAGCCTCGGACAATTTCTCTAGCTTTCCAACCTGATTAAATGACTGATAGAGTGTCGGAAAAAAATGATTGATAGGATTATCAGTCTCATTTCACCATAAAATGAATTGGGATTATCTCATGGTTTTACTAAAGTTCTATTCTTGCAAATTTCCCACGTATTTAGATTTTTCTATACCAATTGCTCTTGTTTCTTTAAGTTTTAAAATAAATAAATAACAAGACTGCAAAATATATTATTTTTGTATTTGTGAGAAACTATTGGAGTATCTTAAAGGATGCAGCAGGCCAACTAGGCATGAGACTTACTATCCGAGATCCGGATTCGATCCGAGATCCGCTCCGAAAATAGGATA
>NW_013621931.1:0-849 GCF_000695525.1 Brassica oleracea var. oleracea
TTAACGGAGTAGCCCTCACCTTAGCAATGAAGAGAAGTGGTATATATAACCTCCAGCTGGTCAAATGGACTCCAAATCTGAAATCAGATCGAAATTTCGAGTCAAAACGCCTTTCGAACGATCAAAAACGGAACTGGTCAAGGTTTGCGGAAAAGTCAACTCGGTGGTCAAAGTCAACCCGGTCAAGCTTTGACCAGAAATCGATTTGACCAAACCGACCGGTTTACCCTAACCGAACCGAAATCAATTAAAACCGGTCAAACCAGTCAATCCACCGGTTTACCGAGTCAACCGAGTTGACTCGCTGAGTTGACTCGGACGAGTTGACCGAGTCACAGGTGTCAGTCACCGGCGGCGAAGGCGGCGGCGCGTGCACCTCACGCGCGCGCAGAGGCGAAACTTCTGGAGGCGCGTGCGGGCTCATCCGGGCTCCGATTGCGGCGCGGTCGGCAGCTACGGCTTCGTCTCGTCGAGAGGAACACGTTGGTGGTCTTGTATGCACGAGATGATCAATGATTAGGAAGTTATGGGCGATTTACTAAACGGGAACGAAACTGAACTTAAGGCATGCGGTTTCCGGCGGTTACCTAAGGTGTTGATCGGGGGTGACGAGCTGAACGTGATCCCAGCACACGGTTGCTCCCGCGACGAGCTCAGGTGAGCTTTCTCCCTTCCTCTTCTTCCTCTCTCTCTCTCTCTCTCTCTCTCTCTCTCTCTCTCTCTTCCTCTCTGTCTCTCTCTCTCTTTCTCTCTTTCTCTTTCTCTTTTTCTTTTTTTTTCTTTCTTTCTTTCTCTTTTAAATAAAGGCAAAATGGCCTTTGGGGATAGTTTGGGGTTGGGGTCATTACA
>NW_013621932.1:0-849 GCF_000695525.1 Brassica oleracea var. oleracea
TTTTTTTAGTAGCATAAGCCCATTTTTTTTTCTAACTTAGTGCTATCAATGTTTCTAAATAGTACTATTTTTAGCTACTATTCATATTACCAAACAATCCCAATGTGTACTTCAACTTCAACTTTAATGTTAGCAGGCGCGCGGGTGTATATTTTGAAAAATATGTTGATATTTGTTTTTCATGTAATTATTAGGGTTTTACAAAATGAATCCAAGGAACAGAATCGATACCAATCTGAAAATATAGTACCAAACCCGAACATAAATTGATTAAATATTCAAATTATTCGAAATTTTGTTATTTAGAAAACCAAATCTGATCCGAACCGAAGTATTCGGGTACCCGAATTTATCTAAAAATAGATTTATATACTTATATATATATTAATTATTTTTAGATTTAACGTATATAAAAAATTAAGAATGATACTTTTAAATTGGTTTAAAGACTTGAATATATATATATATATATAGTAAAAAGTAAATATCTGCAATAGTTAAAGTATACTCAAATCACCAAAAATACTTAAAATAATTATTGATTTCGTATCCAAAATTTTAAATCAAGCCAATTGATATGTTAAGCTTAGGTATTCTGACATATGTTATTCAAATTTATAGGTAATATATTATTTTATTTATAGATTTTGAGAAATTTAAAATAGATAATGATTTAAAACTTTAAAAATAATTTAAATGGGTTATCCAAATGCGAATCAAACCCGCAAAGATCCGTATCAAACTCAAACCAAAATTTATAAACATCCTAACAGGGCTTAAATCTTTGACCCTGAAAACCCTTAACACAAACCGATCAGAACCAAACCCGTATTGGTGCCCGAAATCCCA
>NW_013621933.1:0-849 GCF_000695525.1 Brassica oleracea var. oleracea
CATATTTGAAGTTCTTTATTTTTAAGTCCTTGCAATTATCTGTTTTTTTCAAATAATATTGTTAACTTTTATTGTTATCACTTTAGTCCTTATAATTTTACTATCTTATACAATTTTTGTACTTTTAGTTTTTATAATCTTATGCAATCTTATATAATTTCATATATGTTTTCAACTTTTATAATTATCATTTTAGTCCTTAATTAAAGATTTAGTTATTGTTCTTATTTCTTTTTGTGTAATTTTGTATTAGAATGTAATATTTTATTGATTAGATTAATTATAATATTTTATTATATTGTACTGTAGTAAAATTATTTTGACTTTTATTAACTTTTATCAACAATAAATACTAAAGTGTAAAATATAAAACTTAAATGTATAGTGATTTTATTAACTTTTATCAAGAATAAAGACTAAAGTGTAAAATGTAAAATTTAAAAAAAATATGATTGATGCGTTAATTTATGGTATTTTGCTTGATGATGTGGGGTCCCAATGAAAGATATTATTTATTCAAGTAGCATGTAAATTTTAGATGTCAATTTTTCCAAGATTGCTTAATCATTTGACCAAAAAAAAAAGGGAATGTTTAATCTAGTTGTAAATGTCCAAGCATAATCTAATATATTACATATTGATATAAACCAGGAAATGGGCTTTACCTCACTCATAGAACTTACACAATATAAGACCCATGCGTGACGTAAATGTCCCATAAGTTGATTTGTTTACGTTTTATTTAAAGCAATTTTCTTATTTATAGATCCTTATAAATAACGTGATGTGTTATAAATCCTTATTTGTAATAATTTATGCTTTCTTGGTTTATGAAGAATTATAAATAAC
>NW_013621934.1:0-537 GCF_000695525.1 Brassica oleracea var. oleracea
GTAGTCGATTTGCGCTTCAATTTGTTCTCCGGTTAGATATGGAGGAGCAGTGTCTCTGACAACCCTTTTGTGCATAAACAAATTCTTGTTTTTTCGGTACGGATGGCCAATGGGCAGAAATCGACGGTGACAATCGAACCAACCTCTCTTTCTACCATTCTTCAGTTGAAACGCATCTGTCGTTCCATTACAATATGGACAAGCTAATCTCCCATAGGCAGGAAAGTCACTTATGGTCCACAAAAGCATCGCTCGGATCGTAAAATTCGTCTTCGTTGAGCAGTCATATGTCCTCACCCCTGTTGCCCACAAATCCTTCAACTTTTTTATCAGTGGTTGTAGGAAAACATCCAGAGACCTTTTTGGATGGTTCGGACCAGGTATTAATATGGTCAAGAATAGCAACTCCCGTTGCATGAATATCTCTGGTGGCAGGTTGTATGACGTAAGAAAGACTGGTCACAATGAATATTGTCTCCCTGACATTCCGAACGGACTAAATCCATCTGTGCATAATCCGAGATACACATTTCGGCT
>NW_013621934.1:733-849 GCF_000695525.1 Brassica oleracea var. oleracea
AGCTTCTCATCATCTCCCCAATAGATCATGCAGTTGTCGATGCAAACATCTATCATCTCCGAAGGGAATCCAAGACTATAAACCAGTTTCTGAATCTTATAATAAGAATCAGCAGA
>NW_013621935.1:0-849 GCF_000695525.1 Brassica oleracea var. oleracea
AAAGTCTTAAATAATATTATTTGTTTCCCATTGAAGAAGAGGTCAAATCCACCCGAAAATAAAATGAGTAGCACCATCATCACCCATTTCATTTATAGATAAAGATAAGGTTCATGAAATTATCTTCCACGTGGCATTATTTTAGTGGTTCAAACCAATAGGGGTATCACCACCTTTTCTTATCTTTTGTGGCTGTTACAATTCAATTAAACTTCATCCATATCCACTCAAAATTTCAATGGTCTGAATTCTATTCTACTCTAATCTCTTGAATTCTCAACCCTCTTATCACTCTGCGGCTTGTTTCCATTGTTGATACCATTATATATAAACGACCAAAGCACTATACCCACACCTAACTCAAAAAGGTGATATGGCTTCCGTTAGGCTCTCTTCCGCTACAATGACCTCTTCTCTGGCTCATGCCACAATGGTCGCACCATTCATCAGACTTAAGTCCTCTGCTGCATTCCCAGTGACATGTAAGGCCAACACCGAAATTACTTCCATCACAAGCAACGGCGGAAGAATTAACTGCATGAAGGTCATACATATTTCTTATACCCAAAATAAATTGATGGTTTTTAATTCTGAATTATTCAAAACTAATATTTCTTTTGTTGATTGGTAATAAACAGGTGTGGCCTCCTGTTGGCAAGAAGAAGTTTGAGACTCTCTCTTACCTTCCTGGCCTTACCGATGTCGAAATAGCCAAGGAAATTGACTACCTTATCCGCAACAAGTGGACTCCATGTATTGAATTCGAGGTGGAGGTAAGAAAAACTGAAAAATGAACATTTACAAATATTTATAATAAAGAGATCTTGTAAATGATACTAAGTTGTAGAT
>NW_013621936.1:0-552 GCF_000695525.1 Brassica oleracea var. oleracea
ACCTCACCGTCTAAGTAAAACTCTGTCACTGTAGGTGTTCCAGACAGAAAGTCCCAAGAAGGCAGTAAGACCGTTGGCAAGCCAGCAGTTGAGTCGAATTAAACGGTTAGTAAATTTTATAAGTTTAAAACCGGATTAAAATCATGGCATCTTCGATTAGAAAATTCTTTAAACCAAGAACCGCGTCGACCTCGGCGTCTTATTTAACTATTAATTCTAGAGAAATAATGACTAAGATAACAACCTTTAATCAAGAAATATCAAAGAATCAATTACCACATGTTTTCTCGTTTAAAAATCGTTTACTTAGTTCTAAGCTTTTAAATTATTTATGACTAATTCGCAACCCAATGACTAAGACTACAGAAGTCTAAAAGTACATATCAAACTATAAACGAAGTTATCTGGTTTAGTATATAATATATGATAACCAGTTACATTCATTTCGGATTAATCCAAGTAGCTATAAAACCAATATCAAGAACAGGAATTGATTCACCTATCTTTATGTTATTAAGAGACAAGACTTTATTAAAATTCGAAGATTCACTC
>NW_013621936.1:663-849 GCF_000695525.1 Brassica oleracea var. oleracea
TTACCTGAAATTAAATTTCAAAACGAAAGACATGGATACTTATTACTCTATAGAGTATATTTTAAACAATCAATTTCAGAATTCAACCCAAGATGTTTACTACAAGACATAAAGGTGAAACAACAATTTTTGCCGTTCTTAGCAAAGACACTCCAACGGCTACATACACACCTAAACAACTGAACT
>NW_013621937.1:0-849 GCF_000695525.1 Brassica oleracea var. oleracea
AGCTGTTGCATCATCATACCCAGATCCTTCAGCTCATCTGGTTGACTATTCCCGGCAGCTGGAATAGCTTGTCGATTGCTCTGCGGTTGTCGCTGGTTATGGTTCTGAATCTGCCTTGTCGTAGCTTGCTCCATGCTGAAGACGTGTCATTGGTTGTTTTTTAGTAGCTGATCAACCTTGGCAGTCAGCTCATCTATCTTCTGGGTGTCAGATTCCCTTTCTTGGAGCAATCACTCTCCTCGTTCTTATTGGCTGAGGTAGCAGTCATGTTCTCAATCAGCTCAAATGCTCCATCAGTGGTCTGAGTCATGAAGTCTCTGTTGCTGGCAGAGTTCATAGCACTCTGAAATTCTCAGTCAACTTCATCATAGAAAATTTCCAAGAGGTAGTCATCATCAAATCCATGGTGAGGACATTCTCTGCGATAGTCATTGAAGCGCTCCCATGCGTCGCAGAAAGGCTCATCAGTGAGCTGTCTGAAGGAGGTGATCTTGTTCCTCAATGCAGCTGTTCTCGCCTTAGAGTAGAAATTGTTGAGGAATGTTGATCGGACCTGTTCCCATGAAGTGAGAGAGCCGATAGGGAGGGAGTTCAACCACCGTGCAGCTTTTCCATTAAGAGAGAATGGGAATAATGAGAATAGCATGCACTTGATGTAGTCTGGTGGTACGCCATTCGCGCGAGTGAAACTGTAGACTTTTTCGAAGCTCTCAATATGCTCCATTGGAATTTCTGTAGAGAAACCAAAGAACACCTTTCTGTACTAGACCGATCAAAGCATGCTTGATCTCGTAGTCCTGATTGGTGCAGGGTGGAGGAACAATGGCAGAGCGCGTAGTAGGGATGTTA
>NW_013621938.1:0-848 GCF_000695525.1 Brassica oleracea var. oleracea
CGTGTGGTCTATCATTCTGGACGTAGTTACCTTTTTTTTTTCTGCGGTCTTATTGTTATCAGGTAATGTGGTTAATCCAGGAGGTCTCAATTCACTGTTTCTCATCAGTAATCCATTATTTTGCCCAACTTGCAATAGACTCATCCACGGACTTATAGTCCTGGATTCTGGGATTCTTCCAATCAAATAGGGCCTTTGGTAATAACACCGTTCTTTAGATCGGAGGATTCTCTATAGTCAGATACTGATCTTTGAGACTCTTAATAAGATGATGGCTAATAATTAATATTGTCATGTATCAATCTTTCTCATTGGCATTATTTCCTTCTATGATACATTCACCAAGTCTTTTTGACTTTAGGATAATCTTTGTATCCAATGCCCACCGTAAATAATTATCTCCAGAGAGATTTAAGGCAGCAAAATCTAGGTTGATTTTCGACATCTCCCATCATATATCACTCAATATTTAGGTATAATTTTCATGCGGCCTTACTCTTAAAAACAATCAATTCGGATTTGAATCTTGTGAGGACAATAAAACTATCAATCTTAAAGGCATTTAATCAATCAGTCAATTTCTAGCATGTCTCAGCAATACTATTTCTATGTGCTCATAATATTATGGTTTATCAAGACTAGCAAAAATGGATTCAATTAATCATGCAATTAGGGTTTAACAATCAATAGATTTTAGCAAGACTAGTAAAAAGACTCAATCAGTTTCAAGGCTGATTTTAGCAATACTAGAATATAGATTTCAAACATGAATTTCAATGAATCAATTTCAAGACTGATTGATATTTAACATAAACCGTGTGTAAATAATCTATCTAGTATCCGAATTT
>NW_013621939.1:0-848 GCF_000695525.1 Brassica oleracea var. oleracea
TATGAGCTTCAAGAGAATGATTCGGAGTTCTTGCATAGCGGAACCATACAGTAATAGAGACGAGATAGGTCTTCCAAAGAACAAGGCTTTTTTAGAATAAGCCAATTCATTTGGGACCCTGCAGATCCACTCTTTTTCCTATTCAAAGATCAGCCCTTTGTCTCTGTGTTTTCACATCGAGAATTCTTTGCAGATGAAGAGATGTCAAAGGGGCTTCTTACTTCCCAAACAGATCCTCCTACATCTATATATAAACGCTGGTTTATCAAGAATACGCAAGAAAAGCACTTCGAATTGTTGATTCAGCGCCAGAGATGGCTTAGAACCAATAGTTCATTATCTAATGGATTTTTCCGTTCTAATACTCTATCCGAGAGTTATCAGTATTTATCAAATCTGTTCCTATCTAACGGAACGCTATTGGATCGAATGACAAAGCCATTGTTGAAAAAAAGATGGCTTTTCCCGGATGAAATGAAAATAGGATTCATGTAATGTAACAGGAGAAAGGTTTCCCATTACTTAGCCGGGAAGATATGTGGCCATGAAATAGGGATTAAGTGGAACGGAATTGACTGGGTGGTAGAGTTGTAGAAACACCTGTTTCTTCCACTTAGCTCCATGGAACAATATGCTACTACTGAAACATGGAAGAATTGAAATCTTAGATCAAAACACTATGTATGGATGGTATGAACTGCCTAAACAAGAATTCTTGAACAGCGAACAACCAGAGCTATTACTCACTACATCAAAAAAATTTCCATTAATGAAGGATGGAAATCTATCTGTTGCAATAATGAATCAACTGAATAACTAAATAAAATAGACAGACCTTTCTCTTCGTC
>NW_013621940.1:0-557 GCF_000695525.1 Brassica oleracea var. oleracea
CTAGATAATACTGATGAATACATGTCTCAAGCGTTTAAATGATTATGCTATGTCCATGGGGTAAGTGTGGACAATTATGTGATACATGTTCATACCAAGAACGGCTTGGCCAAAATCTTTTGAAACGCAAATAGCTGATTGATAGACCATAACTTATGAGGTCAAAACTCCCATTCACAGCTTGGGCCACACGAAATTTACATGCACATAAGTTAATACGCATCAGGCCATTTAGTGAGCATAGATATCCCCTATCACAATTATTAACGGGTCAAGAGCCAGACATACCCCATCATAAGACATTTGGATGTGTTGTCTATGTACTAATTGCTCCACCACAGAGAACTAAGATGGGACCTCAAAAGGAGGATGGAGATATATGTTGGATATGACTCTCCCACAATAATAAAGTACTTTGAGCCAACTATGGGTGATTATATTTGAGGCCATGTACATGGATTATTTTAAGACCAGGAGGAGAAAAAAAAAATAAAGCTAATAAAGAATGGTAAAAGAAATAGAATGGAATCAACCATCAATGTCTTGGCAAGATCCTC
>NW_013621941.1:0-848 GCF_000695525.1 Brassica oleracea var. oleracea
TTATGAATCTGTCAGGAAGCCACATAAGAAAAAACAAACGTTATTGGGGGGCTGTGTAAGCGAACTTGTGAAAGGTTTAATACATCCAAAGAATGTATGGCTGGAAGATGTTGATGTTATATATGGTGTCATTGAAGATAAGTTGAGCTATCACTATATTGGGGTGGAGATACAATTGATTGATAACACAATCACACTCTTCCATTGTGGTCTTCCAAAAGCAAATATCAAACGTGCTCTTAATCAAATCCAAGAACTGGCAGGTAAATCAAATCCAAGAACTGGCAGGTAAAAACTCTTTGTGATTTATTAATTTTATCATTCAGTGTAGAAAAATCAGTTTTATTTATATTGTTACATTGATTATGGATAGGATTGTAAAAGCATGCGTATCCTGAAAAAAGAATTTTAGCTAATTTAGAAAATAAAAGTTTGTCTCTTGCTGCTTGTGCTTGTGATGCATTTTTACATATTCATTTTGTTGTCTGTTGGTGATTAATTTATTGTATAATTTTGGGTATTTATGACAGTGTTGATTAGTGCCATAAAGATGGAACTTCTTGGTGAAGAGGTTAATTTCGAAGATATCAGTCCATTTCAAGTTAAGTTTGCAGAAGGGCTTCCAAAGACAAAATTTCCATACAACTGTGGTATTTTTGTTGTGAAGATGCTGGAATGCAGGTCACTGGGATTGAAGAGCATGGCTAATATAAATGATGAAACTGCGATGGACTTACGAAGCAAGCTATGTTGTGAGATCTTCGACCAGTTTATGGATAAAGATTTCCAGGAAGGTCAAAAGAAGTGAAAATGTCATATTTGTTCTGTTTTTTACTCTGTTTTTCTAC
>NW_013621942.1:0-848 GCF_000695525.1 Brassica oleracea var. oleracea
CCAATCACAATGCACTGTGACAATCAGGCGGCCATACATATAGCATCGAACTCAGTGTTTCATGAGATGACAAAGCACATTGAAGTTGACTGTCACAAGGTGAGACAAGCTGTGGAGCAGAAGATCATTTTACCCTGCTATACTAAAAGTGAAGATCAGTTAGCTGATATCTTCACCAAGGCAGCAAGCACTAAAGTCTGTGAGTTTATCCATCCAAAATTGAGACTCATAGACCTCTCATGTCACTGATATCTCCTTCATGAAGTGTTCTACTTTTTTTCCTTGACTTGGGTTTTCTCCCAAAGAGTTTTACCTAGTTGAGGTTTTAATGAGGGAATACTTCATGGCTTCCAAGCTTGACTTGTTCCATATGGTCAAGCTTGAGGGGGAGTGTTGACATGAAGCAGAAGTAAGCTACCAGACTTGAGAAGTAAGCAGTCAGACTTGAGAATTAAGCTGCCAGACTTGAGAATTATGCTAGAGGCTTATAAAGTTTTATAAAGCTTTTATAAGGCTTTATAAGGTCTTTATAAAGTTTTTATAAGCTCGAATTTTATTGAACAGAAGAAGAAGAGAGAAGAAGACTGTTGAAGATATTTTATTATATTGTGTACTGATGCCACTTGCCTTTAAATATTTGTACCCAAATCCACAATTAAATTAAGGAAACTATTCTCTTCTTCTCTCTCTTACATTTTGAGATCTACTTTCTCCCTCTCTATGTTCTTCATGTTCTTCATTCTCCATAAATAAACTTTCAATAATTCTCTCATTCTAACATGAAGATCCTAGATTACAAGCTTATTGTCCATTCCACCTGTTGCAGCCATAGGGACAGTTGCGAAGCT
>NW_013621943.1:0-848 GCF_000695525.1 Brassica oleracea var. oleracea
TTCATCTCAAACCTCACCGACATATCCTCTTGTAGACGAGCAATTTCTTCATCGTCTTTACCAGTAATGATCATATCATCCACGTAGAGGAGAACTACTACATGATCTCTTCCACTTCTCTTGAAGAATAGGCTTGAATCAGCACTTGATGCCATATACCCGAAAAACTGGAGAAATTGAGCAAGCTTTCCATACCAAGCTCGTGGAGCTTGTTTTAACCCGTACAAGGCCTTCTTTAGCTTGCACACATGGTTAGGATACTCTTGTGATTCAAAACCAGGTGGTTGCTCCCTAAATATTTCTTTATCAAGCTCACCATAGAGAAAAGCATTCTTCACATCTAACTGCCATAATTTCCATCCAAAGCTTGCAGCTAAAGATAAGAGTTAGCGTACCGTAGTCATCTTTGCTACTGGACTGAAGGTCATAATCTTCTCCGTACTTCTGAGAGAATCCTCGAGCAACCAACCTTGCTTTGTATCTATCAATGCTCCCATCTGCTTTTCGCTTTAGTCGATACACCAATTTACAAGAAACATGCTGAGCATCCTTGGGTTTCGTAACCAAATTCCAAGTTTCATTTTTCATAAGAGCATTAATCTCCTCCTTCATTGCGGTCATCCATTCCTCAACTCATTTTGCTTCTTCATAAGATGATGGTTCATCTTCATCTAGAGGAGCTGCAAAGTAACAAGAGTAAGTGGTGACGAACCTTTCATCTCTGAACCGAGCGGGTTTGACAATGTTCCTTTTTGGTCGTTGATTGGCGACAGAATCATGATCATGATCCTCTTCTTCATTTTGGTCAACGCTCCCCCTTTCACCTTGAGTCTCCTTTTCAAAGCTTT
>NW_013621944.1:0-848 GCF_000695525.1 Brassica oleracea var. oleracea
CTGTCTTGAGGAAACCTGAATCTCTTCTGCACAAGAGATGTCAACTCCCTGATTCTCCTTCCTTTCTCACCTACAACATCCAATGAAACAAATTTAACTAAAAGCCCCAAGCTTTTGATTCTAAAGAAAGGTTAGATTCAAACATACCGAGAACATTTGAGTATGTGTGGCTCTGATGATAATCTGAGTCCTCATAGAGAGTCGTTGCTCAGTGGAGACATGGCTAGACCAATCTGGTCCATACCGTGGCTTCAAACAGAGGATCATTGTTCTGTATTCAGCCATCTCTTGATCCATCATGAACCGATAACCTCAATGTGTTGGCTTTCGCTGCGGTTACAACAGATGACGTGTTTAGACACTCGCTGAGATCAGCATCACACGAGACCGAGACCCATTCGTTGTCGTCAACAAGATACTTGAGCAGTAGGCGACTGCAACAACCACAAACAAAAAAAATTGAAATCATCATCTCTCATAGAGAATCTCGATGAAGGATTCAAACACAAAATTGAATGATTCAAACACAAAACAAAACAACAAAGCTTCACCTTTTGATTCTAGTCTGCACCCGATTTTCTTCGTCTGAAACGGCACAGAGAGAGAGACAGGGAAACGAAAGAAGAAATTGCCTTTTTTTTTTCTTCTCAAAATACCCTAACCAATATAATTATAACACGTGTCCTCTAAGACACGACTCTTCAAAGCCTTAATTAAGGAACGTCCCCTCTCATGATTGGTATTTTTCTTTTTCTTTTAATCCTTATTATACTAAGACACTTGTTTAAGAGTCCTCTATAAACATGCTCTTATACAAATGTACATTATACCAAAACATGTTTTTTTTT
>NW_013621945.1:0-194 GCF_000695525.1 Brassica oleracea var. oleracea
TTTATGAATGAATGGATAAAACAATGCAAATATGCAAGATATCATGTATGAACGAAATCCAACAACATAAGAGATTCACTTATATCTTTTAATGAACGGTAAAGGGAATACTTTCAATTAGTTTTGAAATTTGTTATTTCATGGTTTATGCTCATCTATACAAAGAATCCTCAATGGTATGCATTACAATTGTA
>NW_013621945.1:323-848 GCF_000695525.1 Brassica oleracea var. oleracea
GAATTCCGACGGATAATGTCCGTCGGACCCTAGGTTTTATAACCACGAGCTCCTCCTTCTTCCCCATTTCTCTCTTCTTCCTCTGCGCGAATCCTCTCTTCTCTCCGGCGATTTCCCCCTGAAATCCGACGATATCTTCGGCGATCTCCCCCTTCTCTTACACAAATCATGTAAGGACCCTATCCCACTCTCTTATGTTCTATTTGTTAGGTTTTTGTGTAGTTTTGATAGATTTTTGTTAGGGTGATTGGTTAGGATTGTGATTTGGTTGTATAATAGGTTTAGAATTGTGATTTGGTTGAATAATTTGTTTTGTTGAATTGATTTAGAATTTTTTTAAAATCGATTTTTGTATATAAAATCGATTTTTGTATTTTACAAAACGATTTTTCTATATAAATTCGATTTTTTGTATTTTACAAAATCTTTTTTGTATATAAATTCAATTTTTTGGATTTTGCAAAACATTTTTAATATCTAAAAACTATTATTTGGGATTTAAAAATATTTTTAATATATATATAT
>NW_013621946.1:0-99 GCF_000695525.1 Brassica oleracea var. oleracea
GAACAAACCCATTACCTGAGGCACATGCGACCGTAGAGGCTAAGAAATAATAGAACCATGTCCAGAGTGATAGCCAACACAACCGTGGTCGTGGAAAAT
>NW_013621946.1:135-628 GCF_000695525.1 Brassica oleracea var. oleracea
TGGTGGTCGAGACCGAAACTCATTTGGTCGAGGCCAAGGCAACTCATATGGCCGTTGCTCCTATGGAGGTCGTGGACATGGCCGAGGCCGTGGTACATCTTTCAAGCCATAAAACTTGACCAAATCCGTGTGCCATAGATGTGGTATGGATAATCATTGGGCTAAGACATGTAGGACTCCCAAACATCTCATTGACCTCTACCAAGAGAGTTTGAAAGGGAAGAATCCTGAAGCTCATATGACTTATCATGATGGTGAAAACGATTTCAATCACGAACAAGACGATCTTATGGATTATGAAACTTCAGATTGTTTAAAAGAATGAAGTTGAATTCGACATCTATGTTTTCGTGTTCTTTGCTTTATGTTTTCTATGTTTTGATTGCTTTGAACTTATTAATGAATGAAAGTTTTTATATGAAGTCTCTAAAGTATCATTCCGGGTATAGCCAGTCTCATAGAGGGCTACGGCCAGGCTAACATCATGTTGCCT
>NW_013621946.1:701-848 GCF_000695525.1 Brassica oleracea var. oleracea
CAATCGAATGAATGGCTTTCATATTGAGACTAAGGGTGAAGGAAACAAAGAGTTCCTTCAGATCATAGAGATCGGCCAAGGTTATAAGAAAGTCCTAGACTCTATACATGCGCTCTCTACTGGCTTTTTACTATGCTAAGGTCGGAA
>NW_013621947.1:0-848 GCF_000695525.1 Brassica oleracea var. oleracea
AGAAAACAGCGGTATTCTGACGGACATTCCGACGGAAAATGAAATCCACGGAATTTCCCGATGAATTTCCGAGGAAATTCCGAGGAAACCCAAGGAAATTCCGAGGAAACCCAAAATTTGGGTTTCCTCGGAATATACCGACGGAATTCCGAGGAACCATCAATCCGTCGGAATACTCCGAGGAAATTCCGAGGAAAAATGTGTTCCTCGGAAAAAACTGATGAATTCCGAGGAAATATTATAGGGATTTTACAAAATTCCGAGGAAATTCCGACGAACTAGTGATCGATCGATGCGTTTTTGGACATATACCCATCGATCGATCACATTGTTACGCTTTGGTCCATGATCCGTTTATAAAAAAACATTCGAGATTTTGAAACCCCAAACACTAGTTCCTCGGAATATTCCGAGGAAAATCCGAGGAACACTTGATATCCTCGATCGATCGATCACATTGTTACGTTTTGGTCCATCTTAGTGATTGATCGATGTGTTTTTGGACATATATCCATCGATCGATCCGTTTAAAAAAATTGACGTTTTGAAACCCCAAACACTAGTTCCTCGGAATTTCCTCGAAATATTCCGAGGAAATTCCGAGGAACACTTGATATCCTCGATCGATCGATGGGATAATCTCATCGATTGGTCACATTGTTACGCTTTGGTCCATCTTAGTGATCGATCGATGCGTTTTTGGACATATATCCATCGATCGATCCGTTTATAAAAAAAGTCAAAAATTTGTTTCTTACCCTATAATTTACACTTTTCCGATTGTATGAATGAAATCCCACAACGAGAAACACTTATACACTTTAATGAACGGTAAAGGGAATACTTTC
>NW_013621948.1:0-848 GCF_000695525.1 Brassica oleracea var. oleracea
TACTAAAAACGAAACAACCAAGAAAGTGTCTACACTATCAGGACGCAGACTCTAATAGGAAAGGTAGACTCAAAATCCTTTGAGTACAAACAAAGAAACGATAGTACAACAGTCAGGAGCAACCATGCCAAAATAGGGTTTAAGAATCAGTTAAGAAGAAACGTATACTGCTCAGAAAGAGTGTGTAATCGGAGAGGAGGTTTTACCAGCACTAAGATCGGCGAGGTGTTACTCATTTTCTGAGGATTTGGAGACGAAAGGTTTAAAAGTAAGGGTGAAGAGAGGAGGCGTGACCCCCTCCTATATAGGAGGATGGACAGAGAAGGCGTTACGGGAGGACTCGAATCGTCAGCAGTTAACGACACTTGAGTCGAATGTGGAAGCTTCTTGGGTATACGAAGACCTGGAAGAGATGAGGAAACCCTAATGCTTCACAGGATCAATAAAACAATTAAAAATAGATCCGAAAACAAACAGCCAAAAAAAACAAAAACAAAAAGTGGGACCCACGCTGCTGTCTGAAGTGTCGGCTCAGGGGGAGAGAAACTCTCCTATTTTTTTTTGAACGAACAAGTGATTATCATTAAGAAAAAGAGTTATTCCCCACGGAGAGGGTTTACAAGGGAAAACAGAGCAGATTTAGCAAGAGAGTCTGCTTTAACATTGTTTAAACGTGGAATAAAACCAAATGAGATAACTTCGAACCTGCAACTTAAAACCCTAATATCAAACAGTAAGCTATGCAGCTCAATTGTTGAAGAGGACGAGTTGAGAAGGCTGACGAGGGATTTCGAATCAGAAAAAACATTCAACCGAAAGAATCCGTGAGCGACTGCGTCAAGTAGAGC
>NW_013621949.1:0-107 GCF_000695525.1 Brassica oleracea var. oleracea
GACCTGCGCGGAAGAAGACGGAAACTCAGAGCCAGCTTGAGCTAGTTGTTTCTCGGCTTTACGACGAACTAGTTCCTCTCGGAAAGAAAGATGACCGGCAACACAAG
>NW_013621949.1:277-848 GCF_000695525.1 Brassica oleracea var. oleracea
TGAAGAAAATGAATGACAAGAGCTCACTACTTATAGAAGTATGGATTCGGAATATCGTCCCGACAACTTTTTTCCGCGGAGTTTAAAATGTGAATTTCGTCCAATAAATTTAACCTTGTCAAAGTCATCTATCCGCCCGCCAGAGTCACAACTCTAACGGGCTGGGGGGCTAACTATTGGGGTCAAAAACGGTTACGACAAATTTAACATTCAAAACGTCAGAGGAAGAAAATAAGAATTTCTCTGAAGAGTACTTTTCGAACTAGATTCTTCCTTACGAAAAAGCTTTACGGAAGAAAGAATCGAGATGTCCGACGAAAGCTCGAAACAGGTTGTTACGGAGCGACCGAACGTTCTTCCCGCCCAAGCTCAGTCGCTACGTAGCGACCGAGCAGTCGATCTCGGCCAAGCTCGGTCGCTACGTAGCGACCGAGGGTTCGTCCCGCTCGGTCGCTATGTAGCGACCGAGCTCGAGCCCAAGCTCGGTCGCTACGTAGCGACCAAGCGCTCGTCCCGCTCGGTCACTACGTAGCGACCGAACTCGAGCCAAAGCTTGGTCGCTACGTAGCGA
>NW_013621950.1:0-848 GCF_000695525.1 Brassica oleracea var. oleracea
ATAGGAGTATGTCTCCTTTATAATTGATTCCAGGTCTTTGTGAGAACTTTATGCAATTTCTCCATTCTTATTATGTATTCTCACCAAAGACTTATTTATGTCCAACTGGTTTGACTACATCTCTTCTCTTAAGAGATTTCATATACCACGTCTCATAGCATTATCAATTTGCTTAATCAATTTCTCTGAGTAATTTCTCTGAGTGCACACTGTGATAGACGTTGGTTTCATGATCCTCGCTTTTGTCAAGTGCTTTTGTATTCAAATATTATATCATCATCAACGTCGATATTATTTTATCGGTTCCATTTATAATCTAGACATGACATAATGCATTTAGATCATATTATTTTCAGGTACCTGATCTTTATTCATGGTCATGTCTAAGGTTTCCTTTAGACAACCTTAATTTTGGATTTGTCATTTCAATTTTATGCTCTTCTTATTTTCGAGTAATACATGTATGGAACCGTCTTATCTTAACTAAGTCCAATATCAATTTTATTAGAGCATAACCCGCTGGTATATTTCAGTTTGGGTCATCAAACATGTCTGGAAATTGACTTGTTTGAGTTCTGAGAATGATTCATTCTTTGGACTTTTATTCTATATTCATATTTGAGTATCATTATTCATTCTCGAAATCATTTACCAGCTTATTATTTCTCTCCCTGATGTTGGATATACGGATTTATCTAATTCATGGCTTAGCCTTAATCATATCTCTCGTGGCCTTATGTATTCTTATGAAGATTTATATCCAACGTACACAGTTAATTCAATTTCAGATCCCATCTTATAATTTTGTGGTGGAGCAACTTATTTAAGTTCTCTATATGGGAACATTA
>NW_013621951.1:0-847 GCF_000695525.1 Brassica oleracea var. oleracea
TATATATGGAAGGTTCGGAATGATATATTCTTTAGGGAGATATATAGGGATCCTTTGGAGCTTGTCAGATATGCGGAAAGTAAATGTCAAACTTGGCTTAATGAAAATGAGACGGTACCATCATCTCCACATGAACATAAGATTGAGGAACCACAAGTCTTAAGCTTGTGTAATATTTGTATGGTAGATGGTTCATGGACCTCGACATCTCAGTTCAATCGATGCGGATGGGTTTGGATGGATAACTTGGGAAAGATCCAACTTGCACACAGAATTGGAAGCACTAAGATGGGCTATGAAAAATATGCTCCAACATTATGCTAGAACTTTAGGACAGATTGTAAAGACCTGATTGCAATGATAAATGAACCCATAGATTGGCCAAGTTTCGTAACAGAACTGGAGGCGATTCAGACTCTTCAGCTATGCTTTTCGAAGTTTAAAATCTCGTACATCTCAAGAGCGAAAAATGGAATAACTGATTCTTTAGCTAGAAATGCATGTTCTACTCATAAAAAGCTTTGTTACATTGATTGTTCTATTCCAGTCTGGTTAACTAGAACACCTCAAGTTTGAGTAATAAAATAACTGTTTGCTGTAGAGAAAAAGAAAAGATGATATTGAAAATAATAAAAGAAATCTATAATTGTTAAACAGTGCGCTACATCCGTGGTAATTTTTTTTAGTCAGCAGTGTGTCTTCCTTATGGTTGGTTCAAGGCTTTCGGATCTAAAAGTTTGGTTTACTCCTTGACAGAGTTATAGACACTTCCATTCTACTGTCGTTTATGGCGTTAGTTTTGATTTCAGTTAGTTTATCAGTTCTAATTTCTCTATATCATTGTTTT
>NW_013621952.1:0-847 GCF_000695525.1 Brassica oleracea var. oleracea
CTTTAGCTCCCTGAGGCCAAACTCAAGACCTTCCTCCCTAGCCCGGATCCACGAAGCCAAGAAGTAGCGGAAGAAATTGGGCACCATATGAGTAAAAGCCATCCTAAGCTCCGCAAGCGCCTCAAGAAGAAAATGAGGACGAGGGAACGATAAACCACCATCCTCAAAATGCGACTTGTAGGCTCCATAGTACCCGGGCCTCACGGTCTCCAGAGTTTCGCCGTCGGGAAGTTTGATTTCGACGGCATAGTCCACTCCCCAGAGATCATAGAAGGCATCGATGTCCTTCCCTTCGAGAATTGTCGCGAGATGAGGGCCGAATTTTTCATTTGCCATAGGTTCGAATTGAGTACAAAGATCGAGAGGAAGGCGATGAGAGAGAAAATGGAACCGTTGTATTGAAGAAGACGATACACTCAGTGAGAATACTATGTATATACGTGGAATGGTTCCGCCATACGATTCAAAAAATGGCCGATAAGTCAAATCAAACCGACGCGCGTGGTATCTCACTTCCCGAGAATTGCGACGACGCCGGAGTATGTCAGTTCTCACCCTTTCGGTTTCCCAATAAACCTAAAGGGCTGGGGGACAAATGTTGGACCCAATTCTGGTCCATATGCCAAATGGGCCAGCACAAGTCTGGGCCGTGCGACGCTAAGCGACTAAGAGGCCCAGTACGAGAAAGAAGAGACCGATTTAGGTAGTCAAAGATCGCAGAATGGTTGCATAGATCGCGGAGTAAATCTACTATAAGTAGAGACCGATGGATACGAGAGAGCTACACCCTTACATCGATCTTGTTTTCACCTAGCTTTAGATCTTTTCTCTTATCGATCTCGTTTGT
>NW_013621953.1:0-847 GCF_000695525.1 Brassica oleracea var. oleracea
GACGGCCAGAGAGCAGCTAACTGATTCCCAACTATTGCAGGGTCATAATCCCTTGGGGTACTTGGTTCTGGAGGGGTGGCAGGAGGTTTAAAGAGTAGTGGTTTTGCCCAAGCTCCCAAGGTAGGGACAAATTTAGCTGGTGCTTGCGTAGCAATCTCTGATGACATTGTTTCTGAACTGTTAAGAACATTGCAATCGTCTTGGTGTGAAGAAGCAAGAGTAACATTGCTTTCTGAGATAATGGAACTTTCTGGATCTACAGAGCTATCTGGTACCTTCAATGGAGTAGTAGAGTCACAGTTTTGATCAGTCCCTAGACCCTGATTAGAGATTAAGGCCTGGACTTGAGCAGGTTTTGAGGTCGAGTCCGTCACGTCCAAAGTTTGAGACAGCGAGATTGATGAATTTGTCGATGATGCCAACGCCGATAAGGACAACACAGACGACGAAGTCATAGAGTTGGCGAAGGAAGAGGATTCAGTGGTCTTGTCCGTCAGAGCCGATGAAGACGACGAAATCAGTGAGTTGACAAGTGCAGGGGATGCAAGGGTCGATTCGGTCAGAGTCAATGAGGACATGGTTGACGACGAGAAGGCTGAAGACGCAGTCTGAGACAGAGCATCGAAGACGAGAACAGAGGAGCTCTTATTTTTCGGAGAAGACGAAGGCGGAGGAGCTTCGTTCCCGGACTCCATGGAGACAGAAGGGGAGAGGCTGGAGAAGAGGAGTGGAGAGGACGAATACTGGCCTATAGGCGACGATTTCCACCAGATTCGCCGAGTTTCAGATCGGAGTTACTATTCTTAGGGTTTCGCCTTCTTTGTCGCAGGTGAGGGGCGCGTGGAAA
>NW_013621954.1:0-847 GCF_000695525.1 Brassica oleracea var. oleracea
AAAGGAAAAAGAGTACAACACGTACTACTCCCCCTGATGTGAACCTCTGTGGAGGTCCTTCAGCTTACGCATCCCAATCTGATGCGTGAGCTTCATGAACGTGCAGGTAGGAAGTGCCTTGATGAATAGGTCAGCTGAATTGTCACTGGATCGTACTTGGACGACCTGGACCTCACCGGTTTTCTGAAGCTCATGAGTAAAGAAGAACTTAGGCAATATGTGCTTCGTCCTATCACCTTTTATGTAACCGTCCTTGAGCTGAGCAATGCACGCAGCATTGTCCTCATACATCACGGTTGGCTTTTTGCACTCGGCCATCCCCCCGCAATCAGCTCGGACGTGTTGGGTCATCGACCTCAACCAAACACACTCGTGGCTGGCCTTATGTATGGCCAAGATTTTCGAGTGATTAGATGAAGTGGCCGCTATGGTTTGTTTCATGAAACGCCATGATATGGTCGTACCTCCATGTGTAAAGACATATCCTGTCTGTGATCGAGAATTGTGAGGATCCGAGAGAACCTGCATCAACAAAGCCAACTAAACCTTCTTTGTTTTGGTTAGTATAAAATAGACCCAAGTCTTTCGTTCTTTGCAGGTAACGAAGTATGTGTTTAATCCCGTTCCAGTGCCTTTGGGTCGGACAAGAGCTAAATCTAGACAATAGATTCACAGCAAAACATATATCTGGTCGTGTGTGACTAGCCAGATACATCAAAGCTCCTATGACACTGAGATATGGCACTTCGGGACCAAGGACATCTTCATCATCCATTCTTGAGTACCTTTTCAGTGTATGTCATCTGCTGCACAAGGATCCCATCATTTATGTACTCAAGTTGTAATC
>NW_013621955.1:0-847 GCF_000695525.1 Brassica oleracea var. oleracea
TAACACATATCTTGCGCAAAAACTCTAAACAACGGCATTTGTCGCCATGTTCGGTGCTGATCACATCGAACTCTCGAACGTCCTAGGCAGACATAGCCATCTTACGAAGATGACTCTCGTACATCCGACACAAGGATAATAGCGCTATAAAAGAAACCCGAAATTTTGGTCCAGCACTTCCAGTTGGCTTAAAAATTGTCTCCGGAGAGATGCTCGATTCGTATCTAACAACTCATATAAGCCGAGAACCTATCGCGGACTTTAACTCGGTATGAATCAGGTTAAAATCGCAACAGATAAATCGATAGCCGGCTAGTCACCGCACAAAATCTTAAACCAAAAGTGAACCTAGGTCTTGCCCTAAACCCAGTGCACTGGTCTCTAACATCTCAAGGCATGCTATCCAAAAGATACGAGATCCCAAAACCATGCCTCTATGTTTATGTTCGACATCTTCAGATATCCTGCGAAGTCGATACCTCGCGGGAAAACTCTCGAAACAGATTTCGAACAAAACATTTCACATCGAAAAAGGATATGAGACGACAACTCATCACTCATCACCCTTCTTCCACTCCCTACGTAAGCTTATGAAAAATTCAACCAGACCATCTTGTCATAAAAGCCGCAGAGCGGCGGGGATTCAAAGCCACACACGGCCAGTCCCGAAACACGAAATAAAGCCATTTAAGGCCGAAACATCAAACATAAAAAAAATCTCCCGCAAGAGATCTAACCAAAGTCATCCTCAGAGCTCACGCTCCCTCTTCACCCGTCGCTTCATCTAACCCTGGAGCCGGGTCACCCCCGAGTACCGGATCCTTCCCCTCAGGGCCTTCTGAACACG
>NW_013621956.1:0-847 GCF_000695525.1 Brassica oleracea var. oleracea
ATTGAGTCTCATGCATCGCATTGTACATATATATATGCATAAAAAAACAAAAAAAATTAAAAAAAATTGAAAATCACAAAAAGAAACATGTAGTTGCATCACTTGCACTTTTAAGATTGAGTCTAGAGCATATAGGTTGCATTCACTTGCATTGGGAATAATGATTTAAAATGCCTTGCAAAGAACCCTTGTCTAGAACTCAAAATGACACCCTAGTTAAACATATCAAGTAGCTTAAGCACCTCTTGAAGACCTTGTACGTTTCGAGCCTTGAAAACTCTTCTTGAAACTTGTTTGCTTGCTTGATATTAGCATTGTTCTTAAGATCAGCTCCAATCTAAACTTGGCTTGAATGAACTTAATCTCTCTTGCATATGGGCATTTGCATACTTGATCATGGATCTCATACACATTTGGGTTATCTTATTCCTTCATACCTATCTTTGTTAACCCGAATGGCACTCCTTACCCTGAAACCCTAACCATTCTTTGAGACCAAACATTGAATTGCGTGAGTGAGGCTTCTTTTGATAGCTTGTCATGTGCAAAATCTTGAGAGTATTGGAGGCGACATAGGTTTATTCTCATCTCCTGCTAGCACAATAAGTTAGCATTTGGGGATGGTGAGAGGGGTTTGTGTGTTTTAAATTTCAATATCTTGGGTTTGGAGAGTGGGAAAGATGAGAGATATGAAAATAAAGCTCCTAGGGATATATATAAAAAAAAAATATAATAATAAGAAGCTCTTTATTATGCAACAAAGAACCTTCCCCCTAATAAAAAAAAAGAAAAAAAAAAAGAAAAAAGATCAAAAAGAAGTTGGGGAAGGAAATGAAAAAGGGTTAGA
>NW_013621957.1:0-847 GCF_000695525.1 Brassica oleracea var. oleracea
GCATTAACATCTTTAGGAACAACATCTCCACGGTACATCAAACAACAAGCCATGTATTTCCCATGCCTCGGGTCACACTTGGCCATCATGCTAGCTGGCTCAAACACGGCGTTAGTGATCTCAGGGACCGATAGCTGCTCATGGTAAGCCTTTGCTGCCGAGATGACCGGAGCGTAAGACGACAGCATGAAATGGATACGGGGATAAGGGACAAGGTTGGTCTGGAACTCGGTGATATCCACATTGATGGCTCCGTCAAACCTCAACGACGTTGTCAAGGATGAGATGATCTGAGATATCAACCTGTTGAGGTTCGTGTAGGTAGGCCTTTCGATATCTAGGGATCTGCGGCAAATATCATAGATGGCTTCGTTATCCAAGAGGACAGCTACATCGGTGTGTTCAAGAAGGGAATGAGTTGAAAGAACACTGTTGTAAGGCTCAACAACAGCAGTAGAAACCTGAGATCAAAAAGGCAATGCATCATAACCAAAGTAGACTCAACAACTAAAAGAAACATTCAATGAGATTAAGTACCTGAGGAGAAGGGTATATGGTGAAGCCAAGCTTAGATTTTTTTCCATAATCAACAGACAAACGTTCTAGCAACAGAGACCCCAAACCAGAGCCAGTACCACCACCAACAGCATTAAAAACCAAGAAGCCTTGTAAGCCAGTACAGTTATCCGCAAGCTTCCTCACACGGTCAAGGCAGAGGTCAACAATCTCCTTCCCAACTGCAATCACATAAAACATTAAAAGCATCCAATTTTTCAAGAATCCCTAAGAAAACAAGAAACGGATTCTCACCAGTGTAATGGCCTCTGGCGAAGTTGTTAGCAGCATC
>NW_013621958.1:0-847 GCF_000695525.1 Brassica oleracea var. oleracea
TTTTCTTTCATGTGCCTTGTTTTAGCAATAATATCTCTACATAGAACTTTTCTTTTTAATTTAGTATATCAAGATTCTTAACATTTTACCAAGAAAAAAGGTCTCTCTGAATTTTTACTATGTACATTGGCTATTTGTCAGATTGGAATAACAGAGTGAATACATTTAATTTTGTGTAAGAAGTATTTTTTTCTTAAACCAAAACTCATTCACACATTTTCTTAGCAAAAAAAAAAAAAGAAATTCATACATTCATGTCATTAATGTGTGTGTGTGGAAGAACCTAGTCAACAGAGTGTGTGTGGGAAAACCTTTGACCGTTTTCTTCGCTAACAAAACAGATGTTCTGAGTCCATTAATGCGAAATAAACAAATAACTCTTAAGCGTTTGAAAAAAACAGTTGTGTTCTTGCTTCTAACTTGCCGCTTTGAAAGAATATGCTCACAAAATATCCTAGTTTTGGTGCTTCTGATGCAAGCAACACATTGTGACCAGGCGGCCCTAACCAGTTTCCAGCTAACTTTGATGCAATACCTAAAGGGGTCCAATCCATTCAGAATTGATCCGACACATCAACTCCTCCTTTCTTTTCACTGTTCAATACGAAGAAGACGAATCCCTGAATCTGGGAGTGATCGCTACCTTGGCGTGCAATCAAGAAAATGTATTGGAATGTTACTATGGAGATTGGAATAATGGCAATGGAATGAGAAACATAATGTTTCTTACTCTCCCATTATATGCTTTTCTCTGATAACTAGTTCATGGCATCCTTTGTTCCTCTCTGTAGGTTAACAACAACATTATTTACAGCACAGTACTTAGAGAGAGTAAACTCAGAAACTA
>NW_013621959.1:0-847 GCF_000695525.1 Brassica oleracea var. oleracea
GTCATAAGAAAGAAATTGGATACAAATGATGTAGTAAGCAGCATATGAATCACTGGATAAATTAAAAGAACAACTTTGTTCCTAAGCTGATTCATGGACTGAAACCTAAAGCAGCTGCATATAGTATGTAAAATAAAGTGATCACGCATGATCTTGGAGTTGTATAAAAGACAATCCAATACAGTCCATATATTTGACATTCCTTGTGATTATACTAAACCTAAAAGAGGCATAGAATAAATCTATATGGGTGCCTGGCTAAAAAAAACGTCTGGCCGATCTGCTAAAAGGCATCTGGTCCTTATCCATTGATCACGAACTAGTAGAAACAAAAGATCAACCATCAGGTTGCAATCCGACATCAGATCCCCTAAGTAAGGATCCGGCATAGCAGAACGGTCAGCTGCCGTATAAACTCCACAATGCTTTGTAGTGAGATTAAGAGGAGATATCTAATCTGTCGGATACCAAAGTATTGTAGTCCATAAAGCCCGTTGAAGTCCATGACCTAATATATATTTTAGTGTGTGATATAATCCACAGCAACAGAGGTCATGAGACACCATCAAGAGATGGATAAAGGACTACAATGTCCGAGAAAGATATGGTACTGCCTAAAGCAAGAAATATCGATGTCCACATGTGAGATACATGAAAGTGTTCGGCCACAAAGCCATAATAAGAGATTATAAAACTCACAGCAATGATCATTGATCTTGAACACTCATGAGACAAGTAGTGGACACTTATAGACGAGGTCTATGACCCGGACATGGTACGGCCAGATTGATACATGGTCAATGGTAACCATAAATCGCCAAAGTAAAGAGCAGTTGATAGTAGACGA
>NW_013621960.1:0-847 GCF_000695525.1 Brassica oleracea var. oleracea
AAGCATTGCTACCTATCTCAACTTGACTGGCTCAAGACTTGGCATCCCACTATCTGCAACGGTAGCTTCTCTCTCTAGGAACGGTAACTGGCGTCTCCCACCTGCAAGATCAGAGCAACAAACCCAACTTCAGATTCACTTGACGACTGTCAATTTAACTTCAGATAAAGACTACTTCGAATGGGAAATTGATAGTAGGGTCACCACCACCTTCTCAATTGGTGATGTCTATACCTATCTTAGAGGAACAGTGAATGAGGTTGACTGGGCTACTGTGGTTTGGAACTCTTATGGGATCCCTCGTCACAACTTCCACACATGGCTAATGATTTTGGATAGGTGCCCGACGAGAGACCGCTTGCTCCGTTGGGGAATCTCAGTTTCACATCTCTGCTTGCTGTGTAACAATGCTTCTGAGAGCCGTGATCACATCTATTTCGACTGTAACTTCTCCTTCGACTTATGGGCAATAAGCGCGAGGAGATGTGGGCTCACTCCAAACCGTTCCTGGTCAGACACCATCACGCAACTGAAAAGCCTCCCAATGGACCGTTCATCGAGACCTCATAGACTTCTTGTCCTCCTAGCTTGGCAATCTACGATTTATTGGGTCTGGAATGAGAGAAACGCACGGTTGCACTCTAACACCTATCGCTCCATCGACTCTCTCTTCAAAACTATTGATCTTCAGATTAGAAACAGAACTCAGAGTTTCCGGGTGACTAACCCAAGACTGTCTTCCCAACTACTACAGTCCTGGATCCGACTTGCATGATTTAAATCAGGTCCCGATCTTCCCTCTGAAATCTCCGCCTCACCCCAACTCTTTCTGCGTCTTTTGGAAGAA
>NW_013621961.1:0-847 GCF_000695525.1 Brassica oleracea var. oleracea
AGTGCTTGAAGCTCTTAATTTCCCTGAGAAGTTTATTATATGGATAAAGAAGTGTATAGAGTTAGCTTCATTCTCTATACAGGTGAATGGAGAATTAGCAGGCTATTTTAATAGCAAGAGAGGTTTGCGCCAAGGATGTTCTCTGTCTCCTTATTTGTTTGTGATATGTATGCAAGTACTATCAAAATTATTGGATAAAGCAGCCACTGAGAGGAGAATTGGATATCACCCTTATTGCAAGGAGCTGAGTTTAACTCATATATGTTTTGCTGATGATGTGTTGGTCTTCTCAGATGGAAAGAAATGATCTATAGAAGGGATTCTTGCAGTTTTTAAGGAGTTCGCAAAGCTCTCGGGTCTCAACATAAGCCTTGAGAAATCAACGCTTTATCTGGCTGGGGTTAATACTGAAGAGAGTGAAGAAATATTGGAGCAGTTCCCTTTTGAATCTGGTGCATTACCGGTCAGGTATCTAGGTCTTCCTCTGCTTACAAAAAAGATGAATGCGCAAGATTATAGCCCTCTCATTGCAAGAATAAGAAGTCGGATTACTTCTTGGACTGCGAGACACTTAACTTTTGCGGGGAGGCTTCAGCTTATAGGGTCTGTGTTATATAGTATAACAAACTTTTGGATGTCGGCTTACAGATTGCCAAACAAGTGTATTGAAGAAATAAACAGTATCTGTGCAGCTTTCCTTTGGTCAGGACCGATCCTCTCCACACAGAAAGCAAAGGTAGCGTGGGTAGATGTTTGCAAACCGAAGGATGAAGGTGGTCTAGGTCTAAAAAACCTAAGTGTTGCAAACAGAGTAGCTTGCTTTAAACTGATTTGGAGGATTCTATCA
>NW_013621962.1:0-847 GCF_000695525.1 Brassica oleracea var. oleracea
AACGTTTTGCGGTTTGAATAACACTTATATAACCCTTATTAAGTGTCATAGAATGATTATGAAGTCAAAAATTTGTTCTTCCCCCTATAATAAACACTTTTCCGATTGTATGAACGAAATCCCCACAACATAAGAGAAACACTTATACACTTTAATGAACGGTAAAGGGAATACTTTCAATTCGTTTTGAAATTTGTTATTTCATGGTTTATGCTCATCTATACAAAGAATCCTCAATGGTATGCATTACAATTGTTAAGAAATGAAATACGGCAAAAAAAAATTGATGTTTTGAAACCCCAAAACACTAGTTCCTCGGTATTTCTTCGGAATATTCCGACGGAATTCCGAGGAAAATAAGGGTTTCCTCGGAATTTCCTCGGATTTTCATTTAACCGGGCAAATATTTAAAATTGAAATTAGAATTCCGACAGAATACCGACGGATAGTATCCGTCGGACCCTAGGTTTTATAACCACGAGCCGCTTCTTCTTCCCCATTTCTCTCTTCTTCCTCTGCGCGACTCCTCTCTCCCCTGAAATCCGACGATATCTCCGGCGATCTCCCCCTTTTCTTACACAAATCATGTAAGGACCCTATCCCACTCTCTTAGGTTCTATTTGTTAGGTTTTTGTGTAGTTTTAATAGATTTTTGTTAGGGTGATTGGTTAGGGTTGTGATTTGGTTGTATAATAGGTTTAGAATTGTGATTTGGTTGAATAAATTGTTTTGTTGAATTGATTTAGAATTTTTAAATAATTTTTTTATTTTTTTTGTATTTATAAAATTGATTTTTGTAAATAAAATCGATTTTTGTATTTTACAAAACGATTTTTGTATATAAATT
>NW_013621963.1:0-411 GCF_000695525.1 Brassica oleracea var. oleracea
TTAATTTAGTAAAACTTCATAATACTCCCTAAATTGGTGGATGAACCACTATAAAATCGCCATTTTCTAGGGAAACGGAGACAATAAAGTTCCAAACCTCCTTGAACTTCATCATATGTTAGTGAAGGATGCAACTATGCATTAAAACAGTATTTTCATATTTTTGTATTTTTCTCAAAATCTATGGGTTAACCCCCCTACGAATATATGGAATTTTTCGATAAATGCTCTATATACTGAAGCCTATGATCATAAGTGTTGTTTCAAAATTTCTAAACACATTCTACATTTGTATTAATGTATATTAAACTATCTTTCATGGTACAACGGCATCGTTTTAATTTTTTGTAAATTAATTTAGTAAAACTTCATAATACTACCTAAATTGGTGGACTAATTATAAAATCTCTA
>NW_013621963.1:463-847 GCF_000695525.1 Brassica oleracea var. oleracea
ATCATATGTTAGCGAAGGATGCAACTATGCATTAAAATAGAATTTTCATATTTTTGAATTTTTCCCAAAATCTATGGGTTAACCCTACAAATATATAGATTTTTTCGGTAAATGCTCTAATACTGAAGCCTATGATCTTTGGTGTTGTTTTAAAATTTCTAAACACATTCTACATTTGTATTAATGTATATTAAACTCTCTTTCATGGCACAAGGGCATCGTTTTTATTTTTTGTCAATTAATTTAGTAAAACTTCAAAATACTCCCTAAATTGGTGGACGAACCACTATAAAATAGCTATTTTCTAGGGAAACAGAGACAATAAAAGTTCCAAACTTCCTTGAACTTCATCATATGTTAGTGAAGGATGCAACTATGCATTAA
>NW_013621964.1:0-847 GCF_000695525.1 Brassica oleracea var. oleracea
CTATGAGATTTATTCAACATCCTGGTGATTCTCCACAACTTTATGTACCCAAATCAAGCTTTTTACAGCGCGGTTCATCCTGGTTTCACAAGAATGACGAATAAGTTGTCATATTCCCAAACAGAAAAACTGGGATCACCTGATTTGAAAGTGGGATAACTTCTTCTTGCCAACTCCTATGAGATTTATTCAAACTTCCTTGTCATTCTCTACTACTTTATGTATCCATATCAAGCTTCTTATATCGCGGTTCATCCTGGTTTGATAAGAATGACGAATAAGTCATCATATTCCCAAACAGAAATATGGGATCACCTGATTTGAAAGTGAGATAGCTTATTCATCCTATCTCCTATGAGAGTTATTCAAACTTCCTTGTGATTGTCCACTACTTTATGTATCCAAATCAAGCTTTTTATTTCGTGGTTCATCCTGGTTAGATAAGAATGACGAAGAAGTTGTCATATTCCCAAACAGAAAAACTGGGATCACCTGATTTGAAAGTGAGATAGCTTATTCATCCTATCTCCTATGAGAGTTATTCAAACTTCCTTGTGATTGTCCACTACTTTATGTATCCAAATCAAGCTTCTTATTTCGTGGTTCATCCTGGTTAGATAAGAATGACGAAGAAGTTGTCATATTCCCAAACAGAAAAACTGGGATCACCTGATTTGAAAGTGGGATAGCTTCTTCATCCTAACTCCTATGAGATTTATTCAACTTCCTTGTGATTATAAACTACTTTATGTATCCATATCAAGCTTCTTACAGCACGGTTCATCCTGGTTTGATAAACGGGGATCACTTGATTTCAAAGTGGGATAGCTTCTTCATCCTAACTCCT
>NW_013621965.1:0-847 GCF_000695525.1 Brassica oleracea var. oleracea
CATTTGTTATATTGTATTTAATATATTTTAAATATTACATAAGTCAAATGATTCACTTTTCCGTAAAAATAAAATTCAAGTTGATTATTGGGTTGTACTCGTACGTAATAAGCTACGTTAAATATGATGTATTTTTAGGTTCATTTAATGACATTAAGTTTAAATTTGATTAAGGAAAACTCATTAATTTAACTGGAAAAGACAAGCATTAAAATAGGTAGTTTAATTTAATTCTCAGTGGCATGGAAGCGTAAATAAGTTAGAAAACTTAGGGGTATTTTTTAATGGGTGCTTCTCTTTTAATAATAGAGATTATGTCCAAATTTATTTAAAGATATTTCATTAATGTAACTGAAAAAGACAAACAATAAAATAGGAAGTTTAAATTCATTTAATCATATTTCATTAATGTAACTGAAAAAACAAGTAATAAATTAGGCAGTTTTATTCGTTTTAGGATATGTCTTAATGCAACTGAAAAAGACAAGCAAAAAAAATAGGGAGTTTAATTAATGAAGTAAGAACATTTTCAAATGGGTATTTATTTTATTAAATGATGCATTTGTAATATTCGTTTATATTATATTCATTAAGTAAATATTTTTTTTTTGCATCTTAAACTATCTATTTTATTTTACGAATGTGTGATATCATATAAAAAATGAGCATATAGTTATTTAGATAATTTTAAAAATATAAATTTTTCTTTCGTGTCCGGTATCAAATTTTACCATTTGCTTCAAATTATATTAAATTTTACATATTTTAATTAGAATATTTTGAATATCTTTATCTTTTTGTTTGAAATGCAACTCAATATTTTTTTTTAACAATTATAACAAAATAT
>NW_013621966.1:0-847 GCF_000695525.1 Brassica oleracea var. oleracea
GTGAAGAAAAAATGGAAGTTGAGGTTTTGAGTATTTTTAGGAGCTTTGAGAGATTTTAGAAAAGCCAAATTGTAATTGGTAAAATTATTGACTTTAGAGACTTTTGATAATTGTAAAGTCTTTATAGCCTTCATCCTCAATCACAACCTAAATCATGTCGTCTCTTTCAACTTTTGTTTGTCTAAATAGGATTTTTGATATTTTTGTTTATTTTGGATATGTTTTACTCTTATGTAATAGAAAAAATAGCAAACTAAGTTTTAAAAATATAAAAAAATATATAAACCATTGTAAACATTAGTATGAATATTTATATGTTTAAATTTTATTTTTTAAAATAGTGGAATCATGTTTTATTTTATGTTCTAGCACGGATATAATATTCATTCTAGCCATCTACTTAGTCTAGAAATCAGATATTAAGTATTACACACAGATTTATCTTGGGTAGAGAATACAAACAAAACTTTCTTTAATATTCTATCTTAGCTAGATTTCGTCAGGTAATATTCTAACAAGATATCTTTAGTCTACTTATAGTTTTATTACAACTTCTAACCTCGACTCTGTGAAATACCTTTTTTTTTTATGTGTCATAACCTGTTCTGTCTTTTACTTTATCATATGCGTAAAGAAGAATAAACCTCCCACCCTCTATTTAGCGCTTTGATATACGTAGATTACATATTATAGGCAAATCACGAAAATATAGAAAATTCTATATTTCGATAATTATCTTTACTAAATCTAAACTAAATCTACTATAAATCTCCCATAGTATCTTCTCTCCCACGATTTTGATAGTATAATCTAAAGCTGTTCTCTCACACCAAATCTCTCATAGTAT
>NW_013621967.1:0-541 GCF_000695525.1 Brassica oleracea var. oleracea
ACCAGTCAGGTCATTGGACCTTGAGACAAACGTATCATGGCCCTAAATGAAAGGATAAGGGCATCAGTCAGCTGAGACTTAACCAGGATAGGATGGAAACAAGGTTAAAGGAGTTGAGTGAGTGTTTAGGCAGCTGGACGAGTGTTGGTTTGAGTTCAATCAGCTCGGTTCAGCTGGTATTCAGTTCAATAAGATCTGTTCAGCTCACGGGAGCTGGTGGACTAGCTCACTCAGCTGGGAACATCTGGAGGTCAGCTCAATCCGGTGAACGGTGCGTTCTGGTTCGGATCAGTGCGGACGAGTCTGGGACGGTTACTGGGCGAGCCGATGGTCTGGGTGCGGGACGGTTCGACCAAATTAGTCTTAGGCTTGGGACAGGGAGTGGGCAAGCTTCCAGAGTTTTAGCTAAGGCTCAGGTTTCGTTTGAAAAGGAAGGAAAAAGAAGAATAACAGCCATGGGCAGTTACTTGGTGGCGGTTATGGGAAAAACAGCCCCTTTTGGTACCTTTTTGGTAACTGCTCGTCCAGGCAGTTAGGGGGG
>NW_013621967.1:706-847 GCF_000695525.1 Brassica oleracea var. oleracea
ATCTCCTGGTTGTTTCCGGTGGAGTTTGTTTGTGAGATCAAGAGGATGGATACTAGGCAGAAAGAAAAGGAGAAGGAGATTGAGAAGGAGAATAAGACGGCCCCTGGAGATCGTAACCCTAAGGTGAGAGGTGTGGCCAAG
>NW_013621968.1:0-177 GCF_000695525.1 Brassica oleracea var. oleracea
CGAGAGGGTGAAGGCGGAATTCGTTGCAAAGGCAAAGATCCACCTCTAAAACACAGTCTCCGATTGGAAGGACAAGTGGGAGATCTACGGGTATGAAGGAAAGCTCACTGAGCTCACGACGGATGTGTGGGATGGCCTCATCGCCTATTGGGAGCACCCCTCTTCGATCAGAAAGGC
>NW_013621968.1:277-493 GCF_000695525.1 Brassica oleracea var. oleracea
TCTAGAAGCTGTAAGTTTTGTTTTAAATATATATTTTAAAATATTCAATTAATATAATTTTTAATATTTAATTTAATTTTTTTTGTAGTTCGAGAAGACGGGAGTCTTAACATCTCTTTCTGACCTATTCAAGATGACTCACGCCACATCCGACAGAGTTTTTGTGGATCCTGCATCTGAGAAACTCTTCCAAGCAGTGGCTGGTCGGATTGAAGA
>NW_013621968.1:616-847 GCF_000695525.1 Brassica oleracea var. oleracea
TTTAAATATTTTAACATAATTAACTATATTAATATATGTTTTGATTTTATAGGTGGCTCCTAAAAAGAAGGGACAGATAGTCGGTATATGCTCTGTTAACAAAGTTGCAAGGGCAACTTCGTCATACACTTCGAGACGGGATTAAATAACTGCTCAGATGAAGGCTCGAATGGATAGCCAGCAATTTCGTTTAGACTCTCTTGAGGATTTGCTAGACGTGATGGCCGTGGG
>NW_013621969.1:0-846 GCF_000695525.1 Brassica oleracea var. oleracea
AGATAGCGTTTGTGTTGCCAGCTGTTACGCACTTGATGAAAAACTCTTGAAACTGACCATCAGTGCAGATTTGACATGTTGCAAAGGTGACCATTGGCTGAACATTACACTTCCTTAAGACGGAGGGTTCGTGGACAAGTGCATAACCGCGTTTCCCAGCCCGCAAAATACCACCAAGATAGTAGAATGAATCCGCTCCCACCATCTCTATTATTATACACAAAATTTCTTCTGGAAGATTGGGGATGTTTAGAGATGCCATACTATTGAGTTCTGTTGGAGATGTTTATCAGAAGCATTGAATATGTATATATAGAATAAAGAAATAAACAAAGGAGTCTTATGAGTTACTAGGAAAGTTATTGTCCCCTCCCACATTTCGTACCTAACACACTCAGAGAAACAGTTATTGCAATCAATTTTTAAATTTTACACTAATACTTATTAAATGAAACAGTAAAAACACCAACTACTTCTGAAATTGTTTTCCTTTGAAACAAATAACTAACACACTATGGTGAGATCTTGCATGGATATTATACTCTAATAACCCTAAACCCTAAACATGCAACACTAAACCCTAAACACTAAACCCTAAACCCTAAACCTAAACCCTAAACCCTAAACCCTAAATATATAAGAAATACGATATAAAACCTTCAAAGATAAACTGATCTGTTTGAATTATAGTGTCTGGATGAATGAAAAGATACAATAACCGTTAACAATTCGGTTTAACAAACGAAATGAACCAGGCAGTATACACGTCTTCAACCATCGTTTTGAACTTTTGCATTTTCAATAAATTCTTCATAGGTATCCATCGCGTATTTCTGACGGAATATG
>NW_013621970.1:0-846 GCF_000695525.1 Brassica oleracea var. oleracea
ACATAGCTTACCAACACCAAGGTTGATAACTAACATTCCTTATGATCTATGATCATAAGTGACAAACATATCACAACACACATGCATATGATCAGATAACCTAACACAAGGATCTATCATTGCATGGTTGGTTCCTTATCTAAACATCAAGTTACTCATCAGGCCCAAATCTGGGCAATTTTGAAAGTACTCCAAAAACTAATTAAAATTCATGTAAATTTATGATAAATTCCAACTAAGAAATTCCCATAATCAGAATCCAATGAATCGACCCGGATCATATGGATCCTGACCATGAACAGCCCGGCTAAGGTCATGGGCATCATTCCTGAACCGGCCAAGGCGCTGGTTCAGTGCCATCAAGTCTGACCCAACAGACTACACCATGTAAACATAGTTTACATCACAATATATGGTATTCAAGGGGCGTGCCTTACTTGGCCTCAACAGCACCACAAGAGACATAAACATGAACAAGGAAGTAATCATAAAGTATTACCTTATACATGATCCTTCTAGATCTTGTGCCAGACGACCATGCTCCTCCAGAGCATCCATCATTGTCTTATCACATACCTCCAGTATTGATAAGATCTATTCAGGGGTCGCACCAACTTCCCATCCATGGAACTTCCATGAAACCAGTTTCTACACTGCATCCGCCTTCAAGGCTGTTCATACCATTGAGAGTAGAGTCCGGCCTGCTCCCTTCCCTCCTGACCATTTGCGTGTGTTCCCAGGACACAGAGGAAGCCTAGGACGTGATCATACATGATTAATCACCATCAAAGGGTCGTTCCAACTCCCCTTGTGATTGCCCACAAAACTGCCTCTTTGCTGCCTTCA
>NW_013621971.1:0-512 GCF_000695525.1 Brassica oleracea var. oleracea
AAGAAGTTATCCCACTTTCAAATCGGGTGATCCCAGTTTTTCTGTTTTGGGAATATGACAACTTCTTTGTCATTCTAATCAGACCAAAATGAATCGCGATGTGAGAAGCTGAATTTGGATACATAGAGTAGTGGAGAATCACCAGGAAGTTGAATAAATCTCATAGGAGTTAGGATGAAGAAGTTATCCCACTTTCAAATCGGGTGATCCCAGTTTTTCTGTTTTGGGAATATGACAACTTCTTTGTCATTCTAATCAAACCAAGATGAATCGCGATGTGAAAACCTGGATTTAGATACATAAAGTAGTGGAGAATCACCAGGAAGTTGAATAAATCTCATAGGAGTTAGGATGAAGAAGTTATCCCACTTTCAAATCAGGTGATCCCAGTTTTCCTGTTTGGGAATATGACAACTTTTTCGTCATTCTAATCAAACCAGGATGAATCATGATGTGAAAAGTTTTCTTTGGATACATAAAGCAGTGGAGAATCACCAGGAAGTTGAATAAAT
>NW_013621971.1:738-846 GCF_000695525.1 Brassica oleracea var. oleracea
ACTTCTTCGTCATTATAATCAAACCAGGATAAACCGCGATGTAAGAAGCTGCATTTAGATCCATAAAGTAGTGGAGAATCAGGAGGAAGTTGAATAAATCTCATAGGA
>NW_013621972.1:0-846 GCF_000695525.1 Brassica oleracea var. oleracea
AAAAGTTATATTATATTTAAATCTATTTATTGATTGGGTATTTTGGACTTTAACTCACTTTTTTCTTCTTTCTTTGTTTTGGTATGTTATTCTAGTAATTACTCATAAAATGTGTGTTTTTGGTAAGAAAAAACTCGAGATTTTAAAATAAAAGATTTGTTCTAATTTTGAATTAGGGTTTTAAATGGAAAGAGTGTAGGACACTCATGTTCAGTTTTCGACTTGAGAGTTTCTTGGGTCTTTTTCTTGATTTTTTGGACATCAGATTGTGAGTTTTTTTTGTTATTTGTTTGTCAAATTTAAGAAATAAAGGATATGAACAGGGATAAGAAAAGATCGTGGATAAATAACAAATAGTGGGTAGTTACAATTTTTTCTCTTTTCCTATATAATCATTATTTGTTTTTAGCTCTATTTTGTTTTAATTATTTTTAAGAAAAATATCCAAACAATTATGTGGCTGATTTAATTGGTCAAGTAAATTGCGATTTATTATAAAAAGTATAGATTCAAATTTTTATTATATAGAGTATTATTAGATTGGAGTTATCAATGATTTACCTGTTTAGTCACTTTAGACGTTATCTTTTAGGGATGATTCATCAAATCTTGAGATAGTTGAGCGGAGTTGCAGATCCTTGTAATCTTCTTTTACATTTTGTTTTCTCCATCTATAGCAAATATGTAAAAGAATTTTTTTTAAACATAATCGACAAAAAAAATAGAAAAATAGATATCTATAAATGAATAAGCAAAAGATTACGTAGTAGTGATTATAGGTCGTAAATACAAACGTAAACGTTATGTTATTGTTGCAAGACTATGAAACACTTACTTCTTCCTTTT
>NW_013621973.1:0-177 GCF_000695525.1 Brassica oleracea var. oleracea
TTCCAACCATAACGGGGAGGTCCTCCAATATACCCACCGGGTACTTCGCTGAACAATCAGCTAATACTAGAGATAGTCTACACTTCTTGTACTGAGTGAAACCAAGCTTCTTAGCAACAGATAAAGGCATCAAGCTGACACTAGCTCCCAAATCGCAGAGACATCTATCAAATACCA
>NW_013621973.1:287-551 GCF_000695525.1 Brassica oleracea var. oleracea
ATCTTTCAGGAACTTACTATATTGAGGAATTAGCATGAAAGCATCAATGATGGGCATTGTGACTTGAACTTCACTCATTTGCTTCTCAAATAGAGCTTTTTACTTCTCTAGCAGCTGCCTCTTGAATCTATCAAGGAATAGTAGTTTGGGTTCATAAGGAGGAGGAACAAAAGAATTTTCACTTGCTGGAGCAACAACTTCACCATCTTTCACTGTTTTCTTCTCTTCCCCAACCTTTCCTTTACCTTTCGCTTCCACAATCTT
>NW_013621973.1:660-846 GCF_000695525.1 Brassica oleracea var. oleracea
GTCTCCTTGGGGTTTTGCTCAGATTTTCCAGGTAAAGAACCTTGTTGGCGATTTTGTTGAGTGTTCATGGCAGCAAACTGGTTCTCCAAGGTTCTGAATTTGTTGTTGAGCTCATTGTAGCTTCCATCAATCTTTGTGCGAAGGTTTTTCAACTCATAGCCAACATGCTTCTCACTTCTTGTCTGA
>NW_013621974.1:0-649 GCF_000695525.1 Brassica oleracea var. oleracea
CGTCATAGACCTCGTCATACGAGATCTGGAAGTCAGAAGAGTACTCACTGACACGGGAAGCACGGTCAATCTAATCTTCCGCGACACTCTCAATCGGATGAGCATCGAACTCGGAGAAGTAACTCCAACTCTGAAACCGCTCACAGGCTTTTCTGGCGAAGTATCGTTGACCCTCGGATCGATTCAGCTACCTGTCATGGCCAAGGAGGTCACAAAAGTCGTAGAGTTTGCGGTAGTCGATCATCCTGCCATCTACAACGTTATCATGGGAACCCCGTGGCTCAACGCTATGCAAGCCGTTCCATCGACGTACCACCTGGGCGTCAAATTCCCGACCCCAAACGGAGTCGCAGCTATCTGGGGATGTCAGAAACAGTCGCGACTGTGCTTCCTCGCAGAACACAAGTTAAGACAGATGACAACCTCTGCAACGGCAAATCGCAAACGTACAAAGATCGATAAATCTTCGACCAACAATGTTTCGAGAAAAGACGATTTCACATCGTCTGCCGACGCAGATGCTTCGGGTGTCGAAACTCAACATGAGTCCGAAGCCGACACTACAACTCAACCGGAACATCTGGAAGAGAACACTGACCCTGCCACGATCATCCCGAACAAGGCAGGCAGCACGGCGACAACCGCCGAG
>NW_013621974.1:735-846 GCF_000695525.1 Brassica oleracea var. oleracea
TACTCGTATACTCCCACATAGGAAAAGATGCGTTATTGTAATCGAATTCTATAGAGATTTTGAATTTTTTTACGAAATATGCGTTGCTCTTTTTAAAAGACAAAATCGCAA
>NW_013621975.1:0-270 GCF_000695525.1 Brassica oleracea var. oleracea
TACGCAGACTCACAGTTTGATGAGTCCACATATCCGACCTTAGGGGGGAGATAACGGCCGGTTGAGCAAAGAATTGAACAAAGAAATTGAATGGTCTCAACCATCAATATCTTGGCAAGATCCTCGGACTAAAGAATGTGATATGGTAGTCCAAAAGATCATTTATCTTCAAAAGCTAGCTAATCAACTGCCAGATTCATTTGCTGACCCAAATCGAGTGACAAAATCGTATATCCCGGCTTGTAATGCACCAATACGAATAGATGTCCA
>NW_013621975.1:373-846 GCF_000695525.1 Brassica oleracea var. oleracea
TGAAAACCGTCCAGAACATTGATGGACCGGCCGAGCCGACCCAGACGGTCGAGCCAAGTGAGCTGGCCACGCCATATGATCCGACCATCCCATATAATGGGGTTCGGGACGCCGAACTTCATGGGCCACAAGGGCCGGACAATCAAGAGATCTCTATAAACTATATAATGTCTGGAACGAAATGGAACAGAAATAATATCGACGTCGATGATATTTTTGCTTATAAAGTAGCACTTGTGATCATTGAAAAAGATGAGGATCTAGAACCCACGTCCATATATGAATGCATGCAAAAGATCAGATTGGATCAAATGGAAAGAAGGTATAAACGTGGAGTTAGAATCATTAAAGAAAAGAGGCGTTTTTGGCCCTATAACCGTGACACGTAGAGATGTCAAACCAGTGGGATACAAATGGGTCTTTGTTAGAAAGAGAAATGAGAAAGGAGAAGTAGTGAGATACAAAGCACGGCT
>NW_013621976.1:0-846 GCF_000695525.1 Brassica oleracea var. oleracea
CCCCGAATATCTCCAGCTTTATATATTTGATACGGGCAACGAAGTCAAAAATTGTTTAAAAGCGATGGGCCAAACCTCAACAGAAGGTAACCTTGACGAAGCAACCTTAGCGCGCCTCATCGAGATGATTGACGAAAATAATTGTTTAGCTAAGCTTTCCGACGGGCGCGCAACCACTACGAAGGCAGCGGGCAAAAATTCAGTATTAGGTTGCTCCCAGATAAAGGGAAAGGGAAAGAATACGATCTTCCGAGTACGAGTGAGGTCGCAGGCCTTATCGTAGGGGATATGTCATCAACAATTGGAGAACGAGATATTGTCGTCCAATTCCAATCTGACACTTTTCAGCAGATACGTGACGATCACCCTCTATACATGAGTCACCAATATCCTCTACTCTTTCCATATGGTGAGTATGGATTTCACCCCGAAATCCCATTACAACTTGAGATAGGCACTTCAAGAACAAGGCAATTTCTGACCATACGTCAATACTACGCTGCTCAGATACAGACACGTCTTAACCAAGGGATGACATTGGTTAAAGGCGATCGTCTCCTCCATCAATATGCTGTGGACATTTTTACGACAATCGAGGAGGATCGACTAAGATGGGCGAGGAATAACCAAGATGTTTTGAGAGCCGAACTCAACAGTAATGTACTCGATGCTGTTAGCAAGGGTGACGCCGATGCTAAAATTATCGGTCAGAGGTTCATACTGCCGCCAAGTTTCACCGGCAGGCCTCGGTACTTAGTCGAAAAATACCATGATGCGATGGCTATTTGCAGAGAGTATGGAAATCCAGATTTGTTTATCACAATGACGGCCAATCCTAATTGGAAA
>NW_013621977.1:0-846 GCF_000695525.1 Brassica oleracea var. oleracea
GCCTAAGACTCCTTATATACTCGCTCCTAGGTCGGTTTACGCTTTTCACCTTCCGCCCTTAAGCCGTCATAGCCTAAAAATGGAGATATTCCATTTTTCCCGATCTTTGTAATTATCTTCAAAATTTCGTATTTATCCGCAGAAACTTGATATTTATCTTTCCTTGCAAATCAAGTGTAAACCGTCATGCGACTTACGGGCTGTTGGTTAAAAAATCATAAATTGGGCCTCGAGTCAGGTCTTAGGTCCCTTTGGGCCGTCTTTTGACTCGAAGCGTTTATTACGGCTTCTTTCGATAAAGAATAAACTTTCCACAGTTTTTCCCGCAAAGTTTGATCGATGACTTCGACCGGCAGAAAATATGAAATGGGTTCGCAACGGTCTTCAAAAGATAGCATCGAAGGGTAGACGAGAATGTATGGACTTGCGTCGTATTGACGTTTCGGAAGGTCGCTACGTAGCGACCGAGCTTGGCTCGAGCTCGGTCGCTACGTAGTGACCGAGCGGAACGTGCGCTCGGTCGCTACGTAGCGACCAAGCTTGGCTCGAGCTCGGTCGCTATGTAGTGATCGAGCTTGCCTCGAGCTCGGTCGCTACGCAGCGACCGAGCGGGACGGACGCTCGGTCGGTACGTAGCGACCGAGCTTGGCTCAAGCTCGGTCGCTACGTAGCGACCGAGCTGTGCCGTAGTTATGTAGTGATTGAGCTTGGTCTATCCGCGTTCCGACCGTCACATTCGAACCTATCCGTAGCTGGCTCAGATACATTTCCGTTGCCTTGGGACAGCTTGTGTTTAATTCAAACGGGGTTTGAACAAGGTTTTATCTCGAGAACATATGCCGCGAA
>NW_013621978.1:0-846 GCF_000695525.1 Brassica oleracea var. oleracea
AATGGCTATCTTAGCACCTCTAATAACAAATGTCTTTGGCAAAGTATGCTAAAAGCTTAGAAGAGTTCTCTCAGGCATTTCATCAAACACCTTTTGGGTGGAAAATGCCTAAAGATCAACTTTTGAGTGGCCAACTCAGAAGATGCATTATGAATACTCTACTAGCAAGGAACAAGAATGATCTACACTAAAACATCCTAGCTCTAACCTAATCACCCTTAATCTCCCTAACCCATGAATTCAAAAGGTGATTACTCACTAATCTCCATGATTCCCCTTAAACCCATATTGGATTTCAGATTAATCATGTAGAGAAATACAGAGAATCGATATGAAAACAACAGGATTGCAATAACAAAAATGATCAATTGAATCAAAGAGATGAACTTTACAAGAGGTTTTTGGTGGTTTTCTTAAGATCAAAGATAAATCAGCCTCCAATGGATTACAAAACGTACTTAAACATAGGTTTAGAAAGTGTAAAACATGTATAAGAAATGACCAAAAGGCCCTTGATTAATCATAAGTTCGACCAAATAATTGAAGCACAGCGACTTTGGCACGTCGCTCCGGGAGGTCGCTCTGGGTGTTGGGAGCGACCTCAGGTAGTCGCTGTGGGACGTCGCTCCTGGCTTGTTCTTCGTGTCTCAAATTGACACAAACCCGAGCGACCTCGGGGTGTCGCTGTGCTGACCTCGCTCTGGAGCTGGTGCGACTTCGTGTCGTCGCTCTAGGAGGTCGCCCCGGGTCTATTTTTGCACTCCAAAACGATGAAATGGCGAGCGACCGAGTTCATGTAAGGTCGCTCTGGTAAGGTCGCTCTGAGAGGTAGGGCACAGCGAGTTC
>NW_013621979.1:0-845 GCF_000695525.1 Brassica oleracea var. oleracea
TGTGTGTGCGTCAACACTGTAACGTGTGCGCACAAGATCCATCAAAGATGCATATGTCTGGTTCTCATGAACCATAACATCATAGTTCCTCTCTGTTGGATCTTCCAAGAACAGCCAACCAACAGTGCTAACTTGCTCCCACACACCGACGACCAGCTTAACAAGCTGACCCATCTTAAATGCGTTAACTGCAAAAGATAACATTAACTTTAGTGAAGGGTACATTCCTTAAAAAAGTAAACTGTTAAACAAAAGCCTGACATAAAAGATTGGGGCTGCAAAGATCCAGAACAACTTTAATTCCTAAAGACAAAAGGAAAAGCGCAAACCTTAATCGAAGAGATAACGACTACTGTAAAAGGATATTTCCAACTTTCTGATACTCTCTTTAACAGTTCTCGTTCTCTCTCTACCAGAGCAAGTTGACATTTATGTCTCTGAGGGGTTGCTTTAAATAGCCAATCGAGAACCCTAAACGTTTGCGGATAACCCTTACATCCCGCCTTTCTCTGTTACAATCAAATCTTTTCACCGATTTTCCGAAGATTCAGATTTGGACCTCACACGCTTCACAACCATGACGAGTGGCTGGGAAATAGATAGGTGCAGACCTAAGTCGGAAACAGGAAGCTAAAAATGTACTCGAAGATATCACGCCGAATCCAACCGTACTCGGAGAGATATCGCTGAAGACAGCTGCTAACCCTAATCTCACTTGCGTGTCCTCACTTTAGGGGCATAATAGTCAAATGCAACACAAAGGTACAAAGTGGCCGAGGGTTTTTTTGGTTCGAGGGTAGATCCTTAGTTTCAAACCCAAAGTGGTATATTGGGCCTATATTCTC
>NW_013621980.1:0-845 GCF_000695525.1 Brassica oleracea var. oleracea
GAGAAAGTGAAAGAAATGTTGTTTTTAGTTCATAACAGTTGAAACAGAGAGAGTGTAAAGAGATTTACGTGCATGAAAGGGCATTAAAAGCTCCAAACAGTTCGTACAAGGTTGTTGCCACTATTCATTGCAGTGGCAATATTGTAAATACTTGAAGAAGATGAGGTTGAGACAGTAAAGAAGCCATTTTCGAAAAAAAAAAAAAATGTTAATGGCATTTTCGTAGATAAAATGCAGGTGTGGGGTTAAAATCTCAAAAAAAAGGAGTCAAAGAAAATGTTAGTTTTCTGTTTGACTCCAAGTTTTGAGTCACTTTTGCAAAAAGCCCTATTAAAGTATGATACACTTCAGATTTCTTTTCCTCTAAAAACTCTTCCTTTTCAAAGTTTGCCTTGTATTGAATTAGGATATATCCGTCTTTTTACAACCTAGCACATTGTCCGATTTATTTTTCTATTTGTTTCCTTATTAATATTTCTTAAAATAAACAAATAATATAAATTGTGGTTTGCAAGATTTCCAGGACTTAACAAGATTTAAAATATTAATAGTTTATACATAATGTCTTAAAAAAAGTTTATACATAAAATCTCTATAACTATTTACGAAGTAAATATATTTGGGATCTTATTCCTAATTCATCAAAAATTAACTATTAATAAATATCATAATAACTAAAAACCAATTTTTTTTTTTGATCAAATTTTTTTTTGATCATAATAACTAAAAACCAATTTTATAGGAAATAATTTACATATGAAATCGCTACAAACTGTTTACGCAGTAAATGTACCATTTATTTTATTCCGAAATTATAATTTCTATTAATTGTTCCCACGAAATAA
>NW_013621981.1:0-221 GCF_000695525.1 Brassica oleracea var. oleracea
ATTTTTTATATTGTATATTTACTTTTATTTTTAATGTTTTATATTTATTTATTGTAATATTATTATAAATGTTTAGTGTAATATTTTTATATTTTATATTCACTTATTATTGATTAAACTATACATTTTCAGATATATGTTTAATTTACTTTTTCTATTTTATATATTGTATATTAACTTATTCTAATTTTCTTGTTTTTATATCAAATGATAATATTATG
>NW_013621981.1:313-845 GCF_000695525.1 Brassica oleracea var. oleracea
TTTCTATTTCTTATATTGTTTATTTACTTATTATTTATTTTATATTTTTTAAATAATAATGGCACGTCTCATGGGATAAGTTTTTTCCGCTGATGTGAACCCTCCATGGAACCTCAAAATGTCTCTTTTATTAGTATCTATTTCTACTATTGTATATTTACTTATTGTGTATTTTTCATTATATTGTATATTTACTTATTCTAATATTATGATAGATGTTTAATATAATATTTTTATTTTTTTAAAATTGTATATTGACTTATTATTTATTTTTCTAAACATTTTTTCACAGAGATGTTTTATTTAGTTTTTAATTTCTTAATTGTATTTTACCTATTATTTATTTTTTGTTATATCGTATATTTACTTATTTAAATTTATTTGCTTTTATATCAAATGATAATATTATGATAGAGGTTTGAATTAATATTTATATTTCTTATATTAATTGTTTGTTTGACTTATATTGTATATTTACTAATAAAATATCTGGAAATAATAAAAATGTAAAACTAAACATTTTTTAGATAGA
>NW_013621982.1:0-845 GCF_000695525.1 Brassica oleracea var. oleracea
TAGCCTATTTTTTTTATTACCAATAAGAAACATAGCAGAGAGAATGCAAATGCTCTCTCTTACACGACTAACAATGTCTTGCTTGTAAAGGGAAATAAAAAAAATGAAGGAGAAGAGAGATTGAACAGACCTTACTCGTCCTGACATAATTCATCGAGCAGCTTCTCTGTTGCTTTATCAACCTTCACCTTCTCCATCTTCAGGCGCTGGCGCATAGCAGGATGGCTCTTTCCAGCTGCTGCATATGTTCTTATCAATGATTCAAACGTCTCTACGCCTACATCATCCGTTCCCTTCTTTAAAATCTCCAACAAACTCTCAGCTCCGTTAACATCTTTCTTTTCCTCGAACTGGCTCATCAACGCTCTGACTGTATCCTCTGACGGTAGCCACTTGCCACCATCTCCTTTGCCGATAGAAACCGCCTTAGTTATACATTCGAGTGCTTGAGCCGTTTCACCCCTCTTTACATAGTAATCCATGAAGAGCTCCCACGTTTTAGCATTGAGCTTTCCTCCTCTTCTTGGAGATTTCTCCTTGAGTTCATTTGCTTTTTCGACGAGACCTTCTCTTGTATAAGCTCCAATCATCACATTTACAACTCTGATGTCGTAAGTGGAACAGTTCGCTTGCCATTCCTTGAACAGTGTCTCTGCACCAGGCAAATCTTTCAAGTTCACCAGCACTTGTATCATGTTCAGATACGCTACATTCGAGGTTTTCGGCATAGCCAGCCTCAACGAACGCCAAATCCTGTAAACCTCATTCAGTTTCCCCAGTCGTCCATACAATGTAATAAGAAACTGATACGCCTTAAAATCCCTCTCCGTGTTTTTCATCTCCAG
>NW_013621983.1:0-546 GCF_000695525.1 Brassica oleracea var. oleracea
ACATATTTGATAACTTCTTTTTAAACTCGAAAGAGATTGTAAAAGGATGAGGCGATTTGTAGAGAAGAAAGTCTCAAACTTTATTAATCAAAAACCCCGTTCTAAGAGAACACATACGTTCCCTTCATATAGGAATGGCAAATGGACCGCAGCCCGCGGGCCTGGCCCGTACAAGACCCATGCGGGGCGGGTTTGGGCAGAGATACTGTAGGCCCATTTGTGAGCGGGTCTCGCGGGTTAAGTCTCATGCGGGTTGGGCCTTTGCGGTTTGGGTCATTGCGGGTCTTGCGGGGCAGACTGAACCCGCACCACTTCCTCTTTTGTTGTGTCTACACCTGAAGAAAAAAAGAGAGAGACGAAAATGGCGATTCATGTTCTCTGTAGCCGCGACTCCATTGACGAACACCAGAGGAGCATCCTCTTTTGTTGTGTCTACACATGATCTGTACTAGGAACTGGCTAAACAGATATGAAGCTTATGAACATAGTAAAATATTCTCATTATCATATAATTTTGAGAACCATGACTATTAATATTTTAAATAT
>NW_013621983.1:709-845 GCF_000695525.1 Brassica oleracea var. oleracea
TGATTTGTTTTTTTATTACCTTTGGGATCTGGTGTTTTGTTTAATTTAAATTTGGTGAAGACTTGAAAAATTTGCAGTGTTTGTATGTACTTTTGGTAATGTACTTTTGCAGACAGTATTTGGTATTGGTATCATA
>NW_013621984.1:0-149 GCF_000695525.1 Brassica oleracea var. oleracea
CTCTCCGACGATATCTCTGGCGATCTCCCCCTTCTCTTACACAAATCTATAAGGACCCTATCCTACTCTCTTAGGTTCTATTTGTTAGGTTTTTGTGTAGATTTGATAGATTTTTGTTAGGGTGATTGGTTAGGATTGTGATTTGGTTG
>NW_013621984.1:314-845 GCF_000695525.1 Brassica oleracea var. oleracea
TAAAACTTTTTTTGTGATTAAAAACTATTATTTGGGATTTTTTTTAAAATATATATATATATATATATATATATATATATATGTATATATATAATACATATTTCTATATTTATTAAACATTTTTAATATTATTAAAAATATTTTTTGTAATTATCAAACTATTTTTTATTTATTAAAACTATTTTTTGTTTATTAGAACTATTTTTATATATTTATTAAACATTTTTCATATCTTAAAACTTTTTAATGATTAAAACCTATTATTTGGGATTTAAAAAAAATTAATTTATATATTTCTATATTTATTAAATATATTTTTTTAATTTACAGGTCTAATGATGATCAGACCCGGCCTCGACAGCGTCGTGGTCGTGGTGGTACGGGGAGTCAGTCTCGGGTTTCCAGCCATTTTCAGGATTCTCCTTCGCCCCACAGCTCCTACCATACATCTACCTCTGCTGCACCCTCTGCTTCACCCGCTCCCGCTCCTCTCGCTACCGCTGCTGCACCCGCTCCTGCTCCTCCGGGTCC
>NW_013621985.1:0-845 GCF_000695525.1 Brassica oleracea var. oleracea
GATCTTCGTACTCATGATTATGTGGATCAATGAGAAGGATGTCATCAGTTTCTTGTTCAGGTTCCTCGACTTCATTTTTATGTTCTTCTTGCAATGGTGGTTCTTCTCCACTGATGATTCATCCTCGAGGTGTAACTTTGATCACGGCTAACCAATTTATTCCCGATTCTCTCATCCGAGGGTATGGAAGGAAGCTAACTTGGTCTACTTGTGAAGCTAAGATGAAAGGCTCGAATTTGTTGTACCTGCAAAAATAAAAAAAACGTAGAAATTAATTTATTTTGCTCATGTATGGCAAAAAAGAATTTGTTGTACCTTTGTCCACCATTGACATAAACTACACCGAATTTCTTAAACTGTAACACCTCTGTTGACGACGGGGTCGAACCATTCACATTTGAAGAGAACGCATTTCAGCTTCAATATCCCTGGAAATTCGACTTCAATAATCTCCGTCAAGATCCCATAGAAATATGTTTCCCCTTTCACACATATTCCATAGTTACTGGTCGCCGCGGTCTACCATACTCATATGTGTGAAAAGTATAGCCTCGTGTGAAATACATCTGTGATGTGGTGACCTTTACAAGTGGAGATTGAATTACTTCGTGTAACCACTTAGGTCACCTGCAAAAATAAAGAGAACGTTGAAATACAGATCATGTATGAAAAAAGAGTTTGGTCGACCTGAAAAAATTAAGAGTTTGAGTTAAGGAAACTTTCTATTCCGGAAGTTTGCCCTAGATTCCACCCTCTCTTACCTCTTTACCACCAGCGCCTCCATATAAAAAAGGCCTTTGCTATCATTTCTTTTTCTTACGCTAGTTTTTGGCAAGAGACCTAGA
>NW_013621986.1:0-581 GCF_000695525.1 Brassica oleracea var. oleracea
CCCGCTATCAGAATTATTAAGACCCGCGCCCGCCCCGCTATTTCTGGTACGATCCGCCTGACCCACATTTTTAAAAACCCAGTTTTTTGGGTCCGCACACGCCCTGCAACGGGCCTAATGGACTGGGTCACGCGGGTAAAGAGTCAAATTCCCAGTGCTACATCCGCTTCTGTAAAACAATTTGTTGAGATTTTACGAAAAATAAATGAAGTTGAAAAATCTAGCAATCATTATGGGGAAATCTGCATTATATAGCTGGGAAGCTCAATACTGCAAGAGGCTGGGCTGCACTCATATTCTTATATAACATCTACCTGAAGAACCTAGACCGATGGTATATGTAATACTAACGATTCAATTCAATTCTTCAATAATATTTTTGTAACGCCCCGACCGCCCACGGCTAATTGGCGATCCACGCCCACTCTCTCGGTCTTTGGACCCCATCCCATCCGACGGTCTGTCCGTTAATTTTTCTAAAAGCTCGAAATCATTGTTTACTGACCCTGCAATCACCACTCAACTTTTTTCCATGCTTTGGCCTCACTCGCACGCTATCGCGAATCACTTCCCGATAGGTC
>NW_013621986.1:751-845 GCF_000695525.1 Brassica oleracea var. oleracea
CTCGTTGCGCCCCACGCCAGGTCTCAAGACGCCTCTCAGGTCAAAATTGAGACGGCTAACCAGCTCTGATACCACTTGTAACGCCCCGACCGCC
>NW_013621987.1:0-455 GCF_000695525.1 Brassica oleracea var. oleracea
CCATTCCATTCCATTCCATTCCATTCCATTCCATTCCATTCCGTTCCATTCCATTCCATTACATTCGGATTGATTCTATTCAATTCCCTTACACTCCATTACATTCCATTCCATTCGGGTAGTTTCCATTCCATTCCATTCCATTCCTCTCCATTCCATTGCACTCGGGTTGATTCCATTCCATTGCATTCCATTCCATTCCATTCCATTCCATTCCATTCCGTTGCATTCCATTCCATTACATTCGGATTGATTCTATTCAACTCCCTTACTCTCCATTACATTCCATTCCATTCGGGTTGTTCCATTCCATTCCATTCCATTCCACTCCATTCCATTGCACTCGGGTTTATTCCATTCCATTCCATTCCATTCCATTCCATTCCATTCCATTCCATTCCATTCCATTGCATTCCATTCCATTCCATTCCCCTGCACTCGTGTTTATTCCATCC
>NW_013621987.1:593-845 GCF_000695525.1 Brassica oleracea var. oleracea
CATTCCATTCCATTCCATTCCTTTCCATTCCATTACGGATGATTCCATTCCATTGCATTCCATTCCATTCCATTCCCCTGTACTCGGGTTGATTCCATTCCATTCCATTCCAATCCATGCCATTCCACTCGTGTTGATTCCATTCTTTCCATTCCATTCAAGTTGAATCCATTCCATTGCATTCCATTCCATTCGATTCCATTCGATTGCACTCGGGTTGATTCCATTCCATTGCATTCCATTCCATTCCAT
>NW_013621988.1:0-613 GCF_000695525.1 Brassica oleracea var. oleracea
TTCGCAACTGTCTTGAAGGTGGCAAAGTGGCCTCCATAAGATGATCCTCATTTGAAACCACTCTTCTATAAAGCTGATCCTTGCAGAGAATGTAGAGATAGGGTTCATCCCAGTAGGATCTCTTCACATCCTTGTAGAACTTCTTCTTGGCATAGCCCACAAGATTCAAAGGTTCTCTTCCTGTGGCTAGGTAGTTCACCAAATCAGCATACCAAGGTTCCTTCTCACAAACTGCTATCACTGCTTCAATAGCCATGATCTGCTCCTCAGGAAGTCCTTCGTCAATAGGAATACCAGACTCTACCCTCAACCTGGACAAATGATCAGCTACACCATTCTCAACTTCGGGCTTGTCTTTAATCTCCATATCAAACTCTTGAAGCAAAAGGATCCACCTCAAAAGCCTGGGTTTTGCATCTTTCTTGGCCAAAAGGTGTCTCAAGGCAGCATGATCTGTGTTGACAATGACTTTAGACCCAACCAAGTAGCTCCTGAACTTCTCAAAGGCAAAAACAATTGCCAACATCTCCTTCTCTGTTGTGGCATACCGTATCTGAGCATCATTGAGGGTTTGGCTGGCATAGTAGATCACATGGGTTTTGCCATCTTTCTT
>NW_013621988.1:623-845 GCF_000695525.1 Brassica oleracea var. oleracea
ATCTCAAAAGGGAGATCCCAATCAGGTGGCTGGACAATTGGAGCACTAATGAGTTCACCTTTCAGCTTCTTGAAAGCTTGTAGACATTCCACATCAAAACTGAAGGTGGCTTCCTTGCACAGCAGCCTGGTGAAAGGTCTAGTGATCATGGAGAAGTCCTTGATGAACCTCCTGCAGAACCCAGCATGACCAAGAAAACTCCGGATGTCTTTCACTGTCTTT
>NW_013621989.1:0-844 GCF_000695525.1 Brassica oleracea var. oleracea
ACTATATATATCTTCTAACTTAATCACTATCTATGGTGGTGATTGGTATCCACGGCTTCTTGCTACCGTGATTTTAACCATCAATTATGATTCAAGAAAATCGTTCAAAGTTACAGTCTTGAAGTTAAAAATATGAAATAAATTGGTATTGGAAGTCAATTTGTCTATAGAATTTTTAGTACTTTGAGTTATTGATATAAATCTAGAGCAATAAAATCTACATCTCACAAAGACTTACATCATATAGTATAAAGCAAAAACATAAAAGCCACTGCCAATCAAACCTTATATATGGCTTTAATTTTAGAAAGTAAAGCTACATCACTTATGTTTACCTTGGAGAAAATTAAAACACTTTAATCTGAGTGGAGAAGACAATTAAAAAAAAGGAACACACTTTCCCTCCCCCATGAAACAATGGAGATCGAAGAAGATCAATCTCCATGACCATTGACCCTTTAGTTTATTCCCTTATATCTCTGCATCCATGTATATTCATCTGTGTGCTAAACATATGTAAATGTGTAAGGAAAGTTTCTGTTTTGACTTTTTAATGGGAAACTTAATCTGACCGTGTCGGGTGATCTGTTTCTCTATCTCCTGTCTGTAATATAAGTCATGTTTTTTGATTAGATACAATGCAAGTTTGGTAATTTTCTATATCTTAGTGATGATAATTGTTGCAGAGGAGTTGTATGATGACATCTTGAAATTAGTTTACTGTATCGGTAGAATGATGTTAAAAGATAACGTTAATATTTGGAATTCTTGTACGCTTGTTGGTTTTGCGCTGCCCCTGTGACCTCTGGTGTGGATGTCATTGCGTTTTTAACTTTTGTCCGTG
>NW_013621990.1:0-844 GCF_000695525.1 Brassica oleracea var. oleracea
TAAGAGCCAGGGTCAAACACTTGCTAATGTTGGGCTGTATCTACCTAGACCTGTTTTTTCACATGGGCAATTGTATGTGGCTGTGTCTAGGGTAAAGTCAAGGAAGGGATTGAAGATTCTGATTACTGACAAAGATGGAAAATCTCAAGTTTCAACCATGAATGTAGTATTCAAGGAGGTTTTCCAGAATCTGTTTGTAAATCGCCATGAAGTATAGGTGTATGTGTGGGGACCGTAATCGTTATTCTGAAAAAGGTATGAATACTCTCTTTTGTTTGTTGTTCTTCAATTTTAAGTTTATATTGACTACTTATAACTGTTGTTCTACGACCACATAATAGGAAGAATACTATTTTGCTGATGGACAATGGCGAGAATGAGCATGAAGCAGCACAGCGGAAAAGCTACACAGTCAAACACATACCGTCTTTCAATTTTCTATTAAGTCTATCTACTTGACCATTTTATCTTTGACATTGATCTTAAGACTGTTCTAAATATTGTTATGTTTTCAGAAATTCGTGATATTTAGACTTTCATCGATTTATTTTAAAACAGAGATGTTCTGTTTTTCACATGCACCATATTAGTAAGAATTAATCTAAATTCCTTGCCTTACAAGTAACCAATACGTAGTCGTCTTGATCTAGCAAGTACCTGTAATTATAATAGAGTATTTACATGTTAATAAATGTAATAGTTAACACTAACAAAATTTAACAATCTTTAATATTACGATGTTAAGTCCTTTGTACTTATTTTATTATTTTGATATAGCTGGAAATCAGATGCATGACCTAGAATCATACTGTTAAAACTTTAGTATTATACTCTATTTTTGAAA
>NW_013621991.1:0-185 GCF_000695525.1 Brassica oleracea var. oleracea
GGCATTCCTAGAGAAGTTCTTCTCTATCTCAAGGACGGCCAAGATCATGATTGAGATCTCTAGCTTTCAGCCGAAGAACCTAGAGGGATTTAGTGAAGCTTGGGAGAGGTTTAAAGGCTATTGGTCTCAATGCCCACATCATGGCTTCACCAAGGAGAGTTTGCTCAGTACCTTCTACAGAGGTG
>NW_013621991.1:306-844 GCF_000695525.1 Brassica oleracea var. oleracea
ACCAGGAAAGAGCTGAAGTCTCTCCAAGCCAAGTTGGATCTACTTCTTGCAGAAAAAGCTAAGCAGGAGAAGATGAACTTTGTTGGTGACCAGAAACAAGAGGCATCTCCAGTGATCAATGAGGTTGATGGTTTAGAAGGCCAAGAGGAGTTGTGCTTTATCAATGCTAATGGCACATGGTACAAGAAAGAACCCACCTTTCAGTACCAAAACAACTACCAGCAAAGGCCACTCTACAACAACCAACAAGGAGGTTACCAAGCCAAGCAGAATTATCCTCAAGGTTTCACCAACCAAGGTAACCAGTCTCTTCAGACTCAAGGAAGCTCTAACCAAGCTCAAGCTCCAGATTCAAGCGTGGACTCCATGTTCAAGAAACTCTTGGAATTTCAGGCCAGAAATGAGAAGACAATGGATTTTGAGTTCAAGAACATCCACACAAAGATTGATAAGAACTACTCTGACCTCAACAACAAGTTCTTACAACTTGACTCTCACTTCAAGGCTTTGGAGAGTCAAGTTGCTTCTATGCCTTCAT
>NW_013621992.1:0-844 GCF_000695525.1 Brassica oleracea var. oleracea
TTAAGCACTGCCCATGCGTCTGAAACTAAAGCATTCCTGGTGAATATGTAAAGGTGGTACGTGTTAGTTTCCATGGTTACTATTGACATAAAATTTTAAATGTCTTTCATTCAATTCTTATCAAAACCTGTTTTCAAAGAAAATATATTTAATGATTATTTGTTAAAGTTCTTTTATTATACAAAACATACAAAAATTATACCAAAAGTTTTTTTCCGCTGGCTACTAATACTTTTGTTCCTCTATATAATCAGGAGATGTAGGGTCGACATCGGACGCAACAAAGGTCCCTGTCGATTCACAAATGGCTGACGTGACAATTAACGATCTAGACAGAAAAACAAACGCCTGCCACGGAGTAGTGTCGGTCATGGGACGGCAGAGAGCTATGACAACCGCCGTTTCTACCGTCGTTAACGAGATCCCGTCTTATGATATTTTCGGAATTTTCGACGGTCTTAGACTAGCTAAATTCTTTGAGGAGAGGCTGCGTCGGCTCGTGAAGGAAGAGGTAGCGTCATGCCATAGTCGTGGAGTGGCGGCTGACTGGAATAAGGTGATGAGCTCATGCTTTTCGGAAGCGGTGGGGACGGTGAGGTCTGCGGCTGCCAAAGCTGTGGTTACGATTATAGGAAAAGAGGAGGTGGTTTCGTTTTGTCGTGGCGGCGCAAGGGCGGTTCTTTACTCTAACGGCGAGGTCGCTTTGCCTCTTTGCCATATCCATATTCACCAGGTAATAGCTTTGCCGCATGCATTATATTACTAAGGATCCGAATATTGGCTCCGACACAAGTCTCGCAACCCATGTTACAAGAGTTCCGCCACTAGACAATACCTTATTAGT
>NW_013621993.1:0-844 GCF_000695525.1 Brassica oleracea var. oleracea
TTCCCCTCTTCTCTAGGGATATGAACCCTTGCCTTCGGGCAATCTAAAACCACTCGATGCCATGACAGCCAATCCATTCCAAGTATAACGTCGTAGTAATCTAGCTCCATCTCTGCTAGGTCTCCGGTGAAAACGAACCCTCCAAGTAAGATAGGAACATCTCGATGCACGCCAGTGGCTCCAATTCTCTCTGTGTCGGCTGTCTGAATCTGCTTAGTCTTTGGTTCAAAGACACCCTGAAAAGGCCAAGCCTTGACTAGTCGCGAACTCACGAAGCTGTGAGAAGCTCTCGTATCGAAAAGAGTGTGAGCTACCTCACCTCCAACAGAAACTGATCCTGCTCATAAATTTTTTTAACTATACATAGTAATCACAACCACAATAGCACTCAAGATTAACGAGTGTGGCAAAGATACGTACCGGCTGTCGCCTCAGCTCCATTGGCCTCTCCTAGGGCATACACACGTGGAGCGACGACTTGACGCTTAGCTGGTGGGAGCGTTGGTTGCCCCTTCTTTGGACACTCTCTGGCAATATGACCGGGCTCATAACAATTGTAACAAACCTTGTTGGCTGCTGTAGGTGCTGCAATCTGACTGGCCGAAGTCGCATCCGCTGGTTTCACCCGACAATACTTTGACAAATGTCCCCACCTTCCGCAAGTAAAACACTTGGGACACTCTCCGCTGTGATGACGACGACAACGAGCACAATACAGTGCCTCCAACTGGTCTCTGGTCCTCCTGTGAGACTCATCAGTCTTTCCAGACTTACTCTGAGATGACTTGAGGAGCTTCTGTTCCTCTGCCAAACCTGTTTCCTGCTCAGCAGCTTTCTCCACCAA
>NW_013621994.1:0-844 GCF_000695525.1 Brassica oleracea var. oleracea
TATTTCTTTTAATAAAGAAGATATAGAATATAATTATAAAATTTGAACAATAGCATACATTTTTATTTTATTTTCTTTTATAATAAAATTTTATTTAAATTAATGTATAATAGTATATATTATTAATTACGAAATTAATCAATGGTATTAATTTAAATAAAATATTTTAAATTTTTAGAAAGATTTTGTTAGATTTTTTTCAACATTTTGTTATAACTAAAAATAAAATTTAAATTTACAGTTAAAATTGATTTTTTATTAATATCTTTATATATTGAATAGATTAATATAAATAATTAAATAAATGTAATTAATGAAATTGATCTAATAAGGCTAGTATGACTTTTTTATGGTAGATAAAAATGATACTTCTCTTTTAATAGAAAAGATATTGTCTCCATTTTATTTTGAAAGATAGCTTCAAAGATATTTTGTTTCAGAATAGCAATGATTAACTGTTTTTTGGTTATTTTTGTTGTACCTGAGTGGTTTTAGTAAAAGTAAAAAAGAAATTTAATCTGTATGTTTGTATTAAAACATAGTATAAAAAAAGATTTTTAACATAAACACCTAGGGCTGTTCAATATGGCAAAACCGAACCGTACCGAACCGAACCAAACCGAAATAGATAATATGGTTTGGATTTGGTATATACCATACAAACCGAATGGATATGATTTTTAAAAAACCGTAGGATTTGGATATGGTTCGGTATATAACCGATAAAACCGAATAAATCGAATAAAACCGATCAAAAAATAGAAACATGTAATATATACATATGTATATATTTTATGACAACATATGAAAATCATAAGTTACTTTTTTTGCTAATAACTATTAC
>NW_013621995.1:0-844 GCF_000695525.1 Brassica oleracea var. oleracea
TTAGCGACTCTGCGTCGGTCGCAAACTTCTGGTTACGCAGACGGGAATGTCGTGCAAACGATTGACGTAAGGAAGCTTGATCGTTCGGATCGTGAGATGGTTGTTCGTTAAGCTCTTGCCACTAGCGATCAGGATAATTACAAGCTTCTCTCTGCTATCAAGAAACAACACGATNATCTTTTTGATTCTATGTTTCTATAAGTTTTCTTTTTTTTTCTCTGTATCTTTTCTATGTTCATCTTTTCTCATGAGTATATTTTCCACACGTAACCATTTTACGTGATTGTTTTTTTATTTTGTATCGATTTTGTGTTGCAGCGTGTTTTAAACAGTTTGGGAATGATGAAGACTAGAAAACACAAGCTAACCATATGAGTCATATAGCTGACTCACACAAGAATGGAAGTTGGAACCATGAAAAATGATGGGTTTGAGGACTGTTTTGCTTTCACTCTAATATTTTTGTCTTTCATCAAACATACTTTTATATGTTCTAGGTGTTCTACTTTATCATGTACAAAGTTGTTTTGACTTTATTTGTTCCAGGTTCACTCATTAAAATGGATTTAGTCTTCCTACACATCTTGGGTAATTTTTTGTACTAACATATAATTGCTTATGTTTCCTTTTTAGTTTTCCATTCATTTGTGTTGGTTGGTTGACTGAAAGCTGTTAACAAATTTGATAGGAATGTGTTGAGATATATTATCTTATGCATAAGCTATTTTCATTAGATAGCTACAATGATACAGTTCTTTGATGTTGAGATGTACTCATTTGATGTTGCTTGCTTTTTGTTTAGCCAATTTGAACACTGATGTGAAATAGCTGATGTTTTTGCTAT
>NW_013621996.1:0-844 GCF_000695525.1 Brassica oleracea var. oleracea
ATCCCCCCGCAACTGACTCCGCACGGGCTCTGTATCGAGCTTCTTAGCCTTTATCTCCCTCGGAAAACAAAGGAAACAACTTCAATACAAATAAAGGAAACATTATACGAAACTTTCATCGTATAAACTAACCCTAAAATGGAAAAACGTTTTCTACCACCATGGGCGTACTCGGCTTATCAATCTCGATAAACACCATTCGTCACTCGCCCAATTACGCCTTTCCTTCGAAGCCGAACTAGGTTCTCGGCTTATCAATCTCGATAAACACCATTCGTCACTCGCCCAATTACGCCTTTCCTTCCAAGCCGAACTAGGTTACAACATCCCCTTTAAGGACGATTCTAACCGACTTGACCTTACTGACAGCACGAAAGTGTCATGGAGAAAACGCGGCATACGAAAGAATAACAAATCTTCAGCATCGCGAGACGTCGCAGACGCTTGAAGATTCGTTCTTCGACGAAATTTCTTTCCTCGATAAAAACACTTTCTTGGAAGACTAGATAGTCATACGTACTAACATCTTCTCAAAACATATCCTTCGCGAAGACTTGAAACGGTAATTTTAACCATTAAGTTTGTTGCTGATCACAACAAACTCTTAACGTCCTAAACAGACTTAGCCATCTCATAGAGATGACTCTCGTACATCCGACAAAAGGATAATAGCGCTATAAAAGAAACCCAAAATTTTTCTTAACGTCCTAAACAGACTTAGCCATCTCGTAGAGATGACTCTCGTACATCCGACACAAGGATAATAGCGCTATCAATGAAACCCAAAATTTTTGGTTAGCACTTCCTGGAGGCTTAAAAATTGTCCTTGGAGAGATGCTCGGTT
>NW_013621997.1:0-843 GCF_000695525.1 Brassica oleracea var. oleracea
CTTGTCTGTAGAAAAAAGATTCCAGCTTTTGTAAATCCGACAGATGAGAGTTTGGAAGTAAAAGATCTGAAACCTTGAGATTAATGTTCTTCATCAAAGGATTGCACATCTTTTCTCCATCAACCAACCAAGGTGTAGTCCATACTGGTAAAGAGCATCCGTCGCCCACCATATGTCTTAAACCCTTTGCTAGGAGATGTCTACCGTGAATAATACTACGCCAAGCGTATGATGGTCTATTTCCAAGAGTAGCATATAGGAAAGAGCCATTAGGGAAATAACGGCTTTTCAAAAACTACTGAGGAGGGAATGTTGATCAGTTAGGATTCTCCAAGCTTGTTTAGCAAGAAGAGCCTGATTGAATAACTCAATATCTTTAAATCCCATTCCTCCTAACTCTTTTGAGACACAAAACTTGTCCCAACTGAGCCAATGGATCTTGCCTTTATCCTCTGAAACTCTCCACCAGAAAGCCGCCATGGCAGAGGACAAGTTTTTGCACGTGGTCTTGGGAAGTTTAAAACAAGTCATGTCATGAATGGGCATAGCCATGGCAACAGATTTCAAAATGATCTCTTTACCGGCTTGAGATAGGAACTTAGAGTACCAGCTAGTCATCCTTCCTTTCATTTTATCTTGAATATAAGCAAGCATTTCCACTTTTGAACCACTGAAGCATTCATGAAGTCCAAGATAATTCCCAACACCTCCCTCAGAAAAAATGTCTAACTTTTCTTGAATCTGTTCTTTTAGTTCTAAACTAATATTTTTACCAAAAGTGAGGGAAGATTTTGAGAGATTAATAACCTGTCCTGTTGCTTCACCATACTTGTGTAGAATTTC
>NW_013621998.1:0-843 GCF_000695525.1 Brassica oleracea var. oleracea
TCTGCAAGAAGCCACGATTCAAGCCGCAAGGACGAAGACGTAATAGGATACCGTACCAAAGGATGTAGTAGCTACCAATTACAAACAGATTGAAAAGATTGCACCAATCTGAGCAGACTGCGGGAGGGATGAGATGGCATGCCGAGCATACTCAGACGAATGGTGAGATGACTCATCCATCAGATGCAAGAGCCTGAAAACATTTTAACAAAGTACATCTGAAATTCGCTAGCAATAGCCGGAATGTGTATCTCGGATTATGTACATGTGGATTTAGTCCATTCGGAATGTCAGGGAGACAATATTCATTGTGGCCAGTCTTTCTTACGCCATACAACCTGCCACCGGAGATGTGCATGCAACGGGAGTTGCTATTCTTGACCATATTAATATCTGGTCCGAACCATCCAAAAAGGTCTCTGGATGTTTTCCTACAACCACTGATAAAAGAGTTGAAGAATTTGTGGTCAACAGGGGTGATGACGTATGACTGTTCAACGAAGACGAATTTTACGATGCGAGCGATGCTTTTGTGGACCATAAGTGACTTTCCTGCCTATGGGATGTTGTCTGGATGGACTACACATGGGAGATTAGCTTGTCCATATTGTAATGGAACGACAGATGCGTTTCAACTGAAGAATGGTAGGAAGACAAGTTGGTTCGATTGTCACCATCGATTTCTTCCCATTGGCCATTTGTACTGAAGAAACAAAAAATTGTTTAGGCACAAAAGGGTTTTGAGAGACACTTCTCCTCCATATCTAACTAGAGAACAAATTGAAGCGCAAACGATTACTACAGAGCTAACAAAACAGTTCGTTGTGGTGGTAATTGGCATGT
>NW_013621999.1:0-843 GCF_000695525.1 Brassica oleracea var. oleracea
ATTAGTTATAAAAACACCTATAAACCATGGGTGAAAGTGGGTCAAATCCATGGCTTATCAACTCCCCCAGACTTACCCTTTTGTTTGTCCTCAAGCAAAACAAATAGGCATTCTTTCTGAAAGAGGTTTGAAAACAGCAGAGACTCACACAATTTTAAACTTACTATTTTTACCTCTGCAATGTTGCAAGCCACATCAGATTAGTGCCAACTTTAGAGGCACTTCATGTAATAGACCTCAGCTTAGCAACCAAACCTTTCAGCCCACAGCTTAGCTGATTCCGCCTGACATACCCTCTACTGACTTCATTTATGCATATAAATGTGTAGGCTAAATCTTGGGATTATCGATCAAGGGACACATGGACTATTACTCTAACATGTATCTAAGTAAACATGTAGTATTATTCTAGTTTACTTTCTCCCTATATCTCTCTTCTCTGAATCTTATTAGTTTCAATTTCAATGAATGTTGATGCTGATATAGCCATCTTGTTCATCTTATTGACTTTTCTACTTTTTTAGCTCTTTTTTTTTTTTGACAAAGTGTAGCGAATAATGGGGTCACAAGAGACACTCCTACCCCTCGTTTCCACAATGTATGATCATTCCTTTCAGATTTTGAAAAATGGGGTCACAGGAGACACTCTTACCCTTTGCCTCTTCCAGGAAATCATTTCAATCTTTTATTTTTTTTAATCTTTGAGATGCCAAAGAGAGAAGAGAAGGAGACCAAAAATTTGCATACTTGTACCTTTCAGACCTGAAAGAGGAATCTGATCCAATGTATACCAAGTCCCAAAACAAGCAAGTTGAATTGATTAAGGTTGGAAGTCAGCTTCGG
>NW_013622000.1:0-843 GCF_000695525.1 Brassica oleracea var. oleracea
CTAGTGCGAGCTCGAGTGGATCTTCTGTAAGAATCTCCTCGATCATCCCGTCGCAAGGTTGCAGCGGATCAATCCCTTCATCCACTTCGAAGGTTTGTCCATCCAGCATCGGTTTCTTCAGCAGCTCATCCATCTCGAACTGCATGACTATGTCCCCCAGATTGAGATCAATCTTCCCTTGCCGCACATCAATGATGGCTCCAACAGTACATAGGAACGGTCTTCCTAAGATGAGAGGATCTTTGGATTCCTCTTCAAGCTCTAGAACTACGAAGTCTGCTGGAACAGAGGTGTTCCCGACTTTTACTTGGAGATCCTTTAAAATACCAACCGAGGACTTAACTGATCTATCCGCGAACACCAAGGACATCTTAGTTGGTTTGAAATGCGTGTATCCCAGACATCGTGCCATAGAGTAGGGCATGAGGTTCACGCTGGATCCCAAATCAACCAAAGAGCTTGAGAAAACTGTCTTCCCGATCTGGATAGAGAGGACGAACTTGCCAGGATCTCCTCGCTTCTTTATCTGCCTGTTCTGAAGCACTGCGCTGCATTCCTTAGAGACGGTCATGAATTCGCTCTCCTCTGATATTTTTCCTGAGATCAATCCCTTCATAAAGCTGCGCATGGAGGGCATCATCTGGATTGCATCCATCAAAGGGAGTCAGACGGTTAGGTCCTCCAGCATCTTTCTGCACTTCATCTCCTCTCGGTCCTTACGAGTGGCCTTTGCTGGAACAGGGTAAGGGACGTTAGGAGTATATTCGCGAGGAGGAACAGGCTCTAGGATCTGGCAAATTGGTTCCAACTGTTGGTTCCCTTTCCTTCTCAGCTGCCGGGGTA
>NW_013622001.1:0-438 GCF_000695525.1 Brassica oleracea var. oleracea
GCTAGTTCATGATACAATTATGCATTAAAAAATATTTTTATATTTTTAAGTTTTTCTCAAAATATATGTGTTAACCCGTATAAAATAATCAGTTTTTCAGTAAATTGTTAATATAATGAAGCCTATAATCTTCTGTGTTGTTTTAAAATTTCTAAAAACATTATACATTTGTATTAATGTATTCTAAACTATCATTCATGGCACATGGGCATCATTCTATTTTTTATATCAATTAACTTCGTAAAACTTTATATGCTCGCTAAATTAGTGGACAAACCAAAGTAAAATCGTTATTCTAGAGAGACGGAGATGACAAAGGTTCAAACCCTCTCTGACCATCATCATATGTTAGTTCATGATAAAAATATACATTAAAACAATATTGCCATATTTTTGAGTTTTTTTTCAAAATCTATGTGTTAACCCCTACAAAATATT
>NW_013622001.1:478-843 GCF_000695525.1 Brassica oleracea var. oleracea
TTTTAAAATTTCTAACCACATTCTACATTTGTATTAATGTATTCTCAACTCTCATTCACGGTACATGATCATCGTTCTATTTTTTATCTATTAATTTAGTAAAATTTCATATGCATCTAAATATGGGGACAAACTCCAATAAAATCGCTTTTCTAGAGAAACAAAATCAACAAAGGTTTCAAACCTCTTTGACCATCATCATATGTTAGTTCATAATACAAATATGCATTAAAACAATATTGCCATATTTTTGAGTTTTTTTTCTATGTGTTAACCCCTACGAAAATATTGAGTTTTTGGTAAATGCTTTATATAATTAAGCCTATAATCTTTAGTGTTATTTTAAAATTTCTAACCACATTCTA
>NW_013622002.1:0-843 GCF_000695525.1 Brassica oleracea var. oleracea
GTGAAACTTTGAATATTAATTAATATGATTTCAATTTTAATTTTATTATTTCGAATTTAAATTTCAAAAATTTAATTTTTTCAAAAAAAATTAATGTTTTTTACATTCCGAGGAATTGAACCCTCGGAATATGCCGAGGGACATCTTCCTCGAAATATACCGAGGGACCCCGTTCCTCGGAATATACCGAGGGACATGTTCCTCGGAATATTCCGAGGGACCCCGTTCCTCGGAATTTTCCGATGAAAATTCCGAGGAATATTTCGTCGAACTTCTGAGGATTGGACCATCGGAAAGTCCATCGAAATATCCCGACGAAGTTCTCCCTCGGAATTTCCTCGGAATTCTGTCGGAAAATTCCGAGGGATTTCCGAGGAAAAATGAATTTCCGAGGAGTTATTTCTGAGGACTTGTTTCGTCGGTATGTCGTCGGAATAACGTTATTCCGATGACATACCGACGATTTTTTCCCTTAGTATGTCGCTGTTTTCTTGTAGTGCACTGTCAATTTAACTTTTATATCGAACAAAATCCTTCTCCTATTGATCAAACACTGGATCTTTGTCCTGAGAAACGACCAAAATCCTTCTCCTATTTTCAGTGAGTATATCTAAATTTGATTTCAGGGTTTGTGCAGATTCAACCACTGTTAGGTTGTGCTATTAAGTTTAAAAACCAGTATTCAGGAACATGTTTTCAGATGTGCAAGGATCTGACATTCTTTAAAGTGGAAACTCACAATTTATGTACTAAGAAAACTGTGCTTACAAATATCCGAGACTGGGACCCACTTGTCTATCACTACAAGAAAACACACGCTTAACGACGAAATTTAACGAGGAA
>NW_013622003.1:0-843 GCF_000695525.1 Brassica oleracea var. oleracea
TTTAGAAATGTATGAAAGCTCTTCCCACAGGTACCACTCTTGCTCTTGTTTTTTATCATATCTCTTTCTTCTTTTTAAGCTTTTAATATTTTTAAATTTGTTAGAGACTGATGAATTTCGACCGGTGCGAGTGCCCTTATTTTTAATAAACATTTTTGGTTTGGAATTAAAATGACAATATCCTTCATTATTCTATTTTTTCAGAGAATACAAAATTAGCAAAAAACAATTCAGAATAATATGATAATATATATATATATATATCTTCTTATTATTCTTAGTTCAATTTGACATAATAAAAGAAAATATTAACTTTAAATAGATAGTAGGTGAAATTTCATGTTTACCACATTCATGGTACCATTATTGATCTTTACCATCACTAAATGATCATTTTTTAAAATATATTTTCAATAAGTGGCAAAAGACTCTTATATCCTTGTTCTTGATATATATAACAAATAATTATTTAAATAAAAAACATATTTTTTTAAATTTTCGAATTATACTTTTTTAAAATTCCAACTTTTTTATAATTATTTTTTTTGGAATTGTTTAGGTTTATTTTATTTTATTTTTTAATTCTACAGATATAAGATATGTTCGGTTATTTTTAAAATTTGATTCAATTCTCGTTCAGATATTTTGTTTTTTTTGGTTCAGTTTGGACAACAAAGTGGAGAACCAGCTAATATCAAAAACAAAATCGGGTATCTTTCGGTTACGGACGTTTCAGATTATTTTGGTTAATTTGAGTAAATGTTATTGATAAATTGTTTTTTACCAGGAAAAAAATAGGCGATTTAAGTTTTTTGGATAAATTATCAGGTAGTTTATATAATT
>NW_013622004.1:0-842 GCF_000695525.1 Brassica oleracea var. oleracea
TATGCATCAGTTCATGATAACCAAGTCTGTGAGTTGTGTGATAAGTATCTCACCCTAGCCATTGATTACCTCCAAAATGAGGACAACCAGAATGCATTTGTTGAAGCCCTCCACATGACCTGCTCCCAGATTCCTCCTTTGCAAAAACAGGCAGGTCCTTTCTCTTTCTTCCTTTTTTACTATTGTCTACTAACTATCTCACTCAACCAACGTCCCTCTCCAGTGTCTTGCCATGGTAGATCGTTATACCCAACGTTTCTTCACTCAAGTCTCCCTTCTCAAGCCCCACCATATCTGCAAATCCCTTAACCTCTGTCAACCACCCCTTCATTCCCAAGGAAACTGTGATGCTTGCCACGATACTGTCTCTCAACTCCTCCCCAAACTCAAGGATCCTCAGACTAAGGTGGTCTCCTCTCCTGTTATTCCAATATGCTTTTCAATCAAAATTCTCAAGATAATTATTTATTCCATGTGCAGCTCAAGATAATTCGCTTGCTTCTCAAAGAATGCAAGTCCCTCAACAATTACCAGGACAAGGTACTCCTCCTACTTAATTTAACCCAAAGGAAAATCATTACTCAGGTCATCATGTTTATATCATTTTCGTGATTAGTGCAAGAAGATGGTGTTCGAGTACGGCCCACTGATGCTTGCCGATTTGGAGAATTTTCTGGAAAAGAAAGACGTCTGTTCTATCCTTGGCGTCTGTCCCACCCATAGTTTCTACGTCCTTCCTGCCGCGCTGGCAGATTCCTAGATTTGACCACCCACCTTTCTTTCACCTTCATTCCTTTGGTGGTAACAATAACATTCTGCTCTGTGAAAGGTTATCATGTTTT
>NW_013622005.1:0-842 GCF_000695525.1 Brassica oleracea var. oleracea
GAGAGAGAGAGAGAGAGAGAGAGAGAGAGAGAGAGAGAGAGAATTGCAACTTTACCTCAAAGTTTCCCTATTTACAAAAGTCCCCAGTACATGACCTAATCTATATATTTTCTAAGCCATTTCTTTTATTCTTTGTTTTTGAGTTAGGAGAGAAGAGAGGAGCTCCTTTGGAGTCCTCTTGGAACTCCATTGTTTTTGGTTTGATTATATGATATCTATTCTTTCTTTGATTATGTCTTCTCTAATCATGTCTCAGTACATCACCTGTTAGATTTAGGGATTTTCTATGGATTTGATGAACTTTCGATTTATAGAACTGCTAGGGTAATCATATTGAATCCTTCACAAAATTGTTCTTATTGCTTGTTTCTAGAGTAATTAACTAGAAACATGATGATAGAATAGTTAGGCGCACGCCATAGCATGGTCTATTACCTGAACTGAATCCTGCTGAGCTAAGTTGTTAGGCGCACGCGAGAGCTGGTTTAGCTAACTTAGTAAAAAATCGAATTAGATCTTAACGCTCGTCTAATAGAAGCATCGATCGACACTTTTTCTGAATTCACATATGAGAGTTAGAATCACATGATTTAGACATCAGATTAGTAAATGCATGCGAGAGCTAGATCACTTGCTTATTGAATTTGATTTCTAGGACTGATCTTCAAAAAACCCTTAGCCTCTTTAGATTGAGTTCTGATAATCTGAATGAAACCCTAAGTCTAGAAGCCTTCTTCCATTGTTTACAACTCCTATTTACTTTCTTATTATTTACTGCTTCATATTATTTACTGTCTAGGTTAATCTGATACACATAAGTCTATTCAGTGAATCATAGAATC
>NW_013622006.1:0-842 GCF_000695525.1 Brassica oleracea var. oleracea
TGATAGATTCATGATAAAATCTAATGTCTTGAGGTTTAAGATTGTATTGTAAGTTCGCTTAAATTGATTGATCTGATTATATGTTTTTGAGGTTTGATAAATTCGGATACTAGATAAATTATTTACACACGGTTTATGCTAAATACCAATCAGCCTTGAAACTGATTCATTGAAATTCATGCTATCTATATTCTAGTATTGCTAAAATCAGCCTTGAAACTGATTTAGTGATTAATAAATCTTTTTACTAGTCTTGCTAAAATCCATTGATTGTTAAACCTTAATTTTATGATTAATTGAATTCGTTTTTGCTAGTCTTGATAAACCATAATATTATGAGCACATAGAAATAGTATTGCTGAGACTTGCTAGAAATTGACTGATTGATTAAATGCATTTAAGATTGATAGTCTCATTGTCCTCACAAGATTGAAATCCGAATTGATTGTTTTTAAGAGTAAGGCCGCATGAAAATTATACCTAAATATTGAGTGATATATGATTTGAGATGTCGAAAATCAACCTGGATTTTGCTGCCCTAAATCTCTTTGGAGATAATTTTTTTACGGTGGGCATTGGATACAAAGATTGTCCTAAAATCAAAAAGACTTGGTGAATGTATCATAGAAGGCAATAATGCCAATGAGAAAGATTGATACAGGGCAATATTAATTATTAGCCATCATCTTATTAAGAGTCTCAAAGATCAGTATCTGACTATAGAGAATCCTCTAGACCTTTGGACATAGTTAAAAATCGAGATATGATCACTAAAGAACGGTGTTATTACCAACTGTCCTATTTGATTGGAGGAATCCCAGAATCCATGACTATAAGTCCGT
>NW_013622007.1:0-531 GCF_000695525.1 Brassica oleracea var. oleracea
CCATCGTACTTCGGTACTTTGATTTTTCCCGGATCGGACACCCTCATATTTGAAATGCGATTGGTAAAAGGGGTCTTCCGAGCTCCTTCCAACAGTCGATCGATTTCGGGGGCAGCACTAGTAGCATGATGGATTTGAGACTTTACGGCCCTCACTTCTGCCGCAGTCTTGGTGATGTAATCACAAAGATCGCGGATATATGATGTCTCATCAGTAGATTTCTGAGCCTGTCGGCGTTTACTGCGAGTGAGCTCGGTTTGTCTTTCAGCCAGCTCCTCCTGTTCGTTCCAATAGGCGATTTCTTCCTCTTCCGTCATTGGTTTTTCAGATGTCTGTCGACGTCCTCGTCGGAGTCGTTGGAAACATCGCTAGGATCCAGGTCAATGTGTTCGGCTTCGTTATCCTCCGAGTCCTTTGCAAGGGGCGGAAGAGTTTCAGGGTTCCCCTTTTCGATGGGAGATTTCTCGCTAGGGTTTTGACCGGAAGGTCGTTCCCGCGCGACTCCTGATCTGTCGAGTGGGGTAGCGAAGT
>NW_013622007.1:587-842 GCF_000695525.1 Brassica oleracea var. oleracea
CTTGCCTTTAAGGTTTCAACCTGTAGGGTCAAGGTATTCACGAGCTTATCCTGTTCTTCCGACCTTTTCTCATAGGTGGCGAACATCTTTTTAAGCTCCTCGAGCGTCGCGGCGTTGGCTTGTGCATTGGCCGCGGATACGTCCGCTACTGGAGTGTGGAGATCGGCGCCGCTGCTTCCGTTAAGAGGAGTTTGCACGTTATCCACGCCGTTTGTTGACATGTCTGATCGAGAGTGATGTGGCTTTTGCGGGTTA
>NW_013622008.1:0-842 GCF_000695525.1 Brassica oleracea var. oleracea
AATGCTAATCTATTATTTATATAAAAATCTAAATTTTAACTTTCTTGATGCTTTAGTTATTATCGGGTCCATTTAATATATTGGGCTTTAAATTATTATTAGATAGCATCCATTTGGTTAATATATGGGCCGTAATCAAACATTTAGAATCCTACACATCCCTTTTAATCATAGGTCCAGTTAGACTCCAGTTTTCCATAATTTTAATCCATTTAGATCCATTTATCAAATTTAAGTTAACTAACAGATCAAAACTAAGTTTTTTTGACTTGGACTAAGAGGGTTAGGAATATTTTGGTTTTGATTATAGATTAGAGTTAGTATATGGAACTAAGGGTATTTGGGATTTAAGGGTATAAAAGATTAAGGGTATATGAGATCAGGTGTATGTATAGAAATAGGGTTATTTGGGAATTAGGGATCTATTGAAATAGGAGTATTTGGGATTAGAGGTATTTGAGATTAGGGTTATTTGGGATTAATAGATCTTTAGGAAAAGGGGTATATGGGATTTAGGGATATTTGAAATTAAGTGATATATGAGAATATGAGTATTTGGGGGTTTAGGGATTAAAGGGTATATGAAAATAAAGGGTATTTGAGATTAAAGAGTATTAGGGATTAAGGGGTATATGAGACTAATAAATATTTGGGATTAAAGGATATTTGAGAATAAGGGGTATTTGAGATTAAGGGGGTATTTAAGATTAAGGGGGCATTTGAGATTAAGGGGGTATTTGAGATTAGAGGGGTATTTGAGATTAGAGGGCATCTGAGATTAAGGGGGTATTTGAGATTTTTTAGGGTTTAGGGTTTAGGGTTTAGGGTTTAGGGTTTAGGGT
>NW_013622009.1:0-842 GCF_000695525.1 Brassica oleracea var. oleracea
CGCGCCCTATATTCTTGTTTTGGACTCCAGATATCATTGGGGGATCCTCTAAACGGAGGTATGAGCTTTGAGCTCCAGGGTTCATTGAGAAATCTTGCAACGCCATTTTCATCTTGAACTCTCTAATGCGTCTTTCCTCTGGATCAGTACAGTTCATATAAAGCTGCATCTGCTCAAACACCTCTGGCGCGACAATGGATTTGGGGACGAAACCAGGAGGGACTGATGGTGCCAGTAGAGGCATTAACGACCCTACTAAGTCATGGTTGTGTTGACGATGTATCACTGGGGATATCGCAATAGCTTTCCCCTTCTCTGCTGCAGAGGCTCCAGCATTTTTCTGGGCCTTAACCAGAGGACATCTCTGCTTCTCATGAGACAATCTGAAACAATGGAAACACTTCTTTCTCACTCTTTCATATTCCACGTCCACTGTAGTACTTCCTCCATTAGGCAGGTTCACCAACTTAGAATCTCTTACTGGTTGTTGAAGGTCCATAATCACTCTCACTCTCACATATTCTTGGAGATGCGGTTTTGTCGGATCAAACTCAATGTCCTTTACATGACCAATAGGGTTGGAGACTGCTTTTATGGTTTTCAAAGTCAGATAGTTCACCGGTAGCTTGTGTAGACGTATCCACACTGAAGCTTTCTGCAGAAAGTCCGTCAGTGGATATTCCATCCAACGATCCATTACCATTCCCCAGTCGTCGAAAGTCCAGAAACTGTGCTTCATCACCGTCTGCATATCAGTCTCCAAGTCAAATATGAACTGAAAACTTTCCTTAGATAGAGCTATCCCTCTCACTCGTTCATAGATTTTCCAGATCTTTGGCATC
>NW_013622010.1:0-842 GCF_000695525.1 Brassica oleracea var. oleracea
CATTTATTACTGATTTGAAGTCCAGTCATTGTTCTCAAACGGTAGTAACTTTCTTCTGGGTTTCTCTGTAGATCGGAATGTCGAGCAACGAGGGGGAGCTTATGGAAGTTGACATTCTTCTGCTTGATGAGAAGGTTAGGCTCATATTTTCTCATTGATTACGCATTATCTTTTTCCTATTCGTCAACATATACTTACAGAGGCGTTTCATGTTTTCACTCTTCAAAGTCCACTCTTCTGCAAGCGTCTATCATTGTGCATCGGCTTAACACTTTTACACACCTTCTGGAAGAGGGCGTCGCTCAAGAGATCAGTGGTTTTGATGTTACAACTTACAAGAGTAACATGGACTGCAAGCTGTCAGATTCCCTGTCGTCATTCGCTTCAAAAATCATACGGAGTTTGTTGAAATCACAACTCCTCCTGCAATACCTCTTGAGCTCTTTAGGTTCTATGACTACGGACAGCTCATCAGTTTCCAGGTGAATCAGTTTACTTTCATTAACTCAAAAAGTCTGAGATTTAGCATACAGCCATACAGCGTTAACCAACTCAACCACTTGCTTCCTAGACGTCTTAAGGTTTGTTGGTGTGATCAATTCTACGTTTAGTGACCATGAGCAGAGTGCTCGACCCATTATGGTTGACCTCCAGGTTGACAGGTGAGAACCCTATTTCATTTACACTGCTTTTTTTCCTATTCCATCCTTTTGTTTTAAATCTGCATCTACACTTCAATACGGTTTGACAGTTGTGTGTCTTGAGTGATTTTGGCATACACTTTCCAGCTTAATTTTACTAATTTCAATTTCTCCACGAGGCATCGGACCTGTGTCCCACAT
>NW_013622011.1:0-841 GCF_000695525.1 Brassica oleracea var. oleracea
TTTTTTTTTTATAAATATTTTACATATTTGATAAAATAACTTGAAAATGCTGCAACCATAAATTGTAATATCAAGTAATAATATATTTGTCTACCTTTTAATATTTTAACTTTAGATATATTTTTTTGAGCTTACTATTAATAATTTACTGTTTTAATACTTTGTGATAGAATCATATCGCAGACGATATAACTATAGGTTTGGAGACTGAATGATCTTATTAGATGAGAAGATTACAGAATATATAGTTAGCTATACAAGGGTTTCTAGTTACAACAGAATGACTCTAAAGTCCTTTCCTTATATATTCTACACGCCCCCTCAAGATGGAGGAAGTTGTCGGACTCCAATCTTGCGTATAAGGTGAGAGAACTGTGTCTTGTAAAGTGGCTTTGTTAGAGCATCGGCGAGCTGATCTTTTGACAAAACATGTGTAACACGTAGAGCGCCAGACTGCACATTCTCGCGGACAAAGTGGAAGTCAAGTGCAAGATGTTTCATCCGTGAGTGAAAAACATGGTTCGCACTTAGGTACGTAGCACCAACATTATCACAATAGACCACCAAAGTTGTTGGCAAACGAACTCCAAGTTCCGTTAGCAACGAGCAGACCCATCTTATTTCAGCCGCAGTGTTGGCAACTGATCTATATTCTGCTTCAGTGGAGGAACGCGCAACCCCCGATTGTTTCTTTGAGGACCAAGCAATGGGTGTGGTTCCTAAGTAAAGAATGTAGGCGTTGGTTGAGACGAAATCATCCGTTTCACCAGCCCAATCCGCATCTGAGTAAGCATGGAGTACCGAGGAGAGTCGCGACGCATGAGTATGCCATGAGAAAGAG
>NW_013622012.1:0-217 GCF_000695525.1 Brassica oleracea var. oleracea
GGCTGTATAGGAAAAAGGCCTATAATTCACATTTCATCAAATATCCCCTTTTCATGTTTTAACATAATAATAAAAACAATACAGGAAAACATATATAAATTACATAATTAATTAGAACAATCAAAGAATATGTTAACTTTATATTAACAACCCAGAAGGCTACACAAAGCAAGATGTATAGAATAATCTTTGCACTTAACAAAAAAAAAAAAAAAAT
>NW_013622012.1:252-841 GCF_000695525.1 Brassica oleracea var. oleracea
TTGATACTTCATGAGCAACACATAGTAAACACTTCTTACTACTTTTTCTTTAAATATATGAACACACGATTTTCAATTAAAATGGCATAACTTGACAATGTAACAGTATATGAGGGAAACAATTATTCACACTAAAACTCCCAGAGCTTATATTTGAAGCTTACAAAATGACATTCCAAAAATTTTAAGAGACAAATAATTTCAAAGATTGAAAAAGCCTGACCAGAGTTTCATAAAAATCACGAAACAATTAGATTAACAATTCTCATTGGATTCACAATCACGACTACAGATGTTTTTTCTCCAAAATCAACTACTCATGATCTTTACTTGGGAAATTATCAGACAGTTAACACCATTGCAGGCGTAAAGTAAGCTGTGCTTTTTAAAACCTTGAATATGTCCATTTTAGTGAAATTTGTATATCCATTTAACTTAGAAAACAAAGAAATACATAATCACTAATTCTAGTTGATTCGGTTTTGGGTATCTGTTTTGTTATCCTAACGCTTGTCTTCATCTCTTCTCTCTCTAATTCATCCTTTTTTTTTCTTTACTCCAAGCTACTTCTCATGGTTTTGCATTTGAT
>NW_013622013.1:0-841 GCF_000695525.1 Brassica oleracea var. oleracea
CTCACAACAGACTGCTTCTTAGACTTCCAAGAAACCAGAGAGGTACCCAAGAAGACACAGAAACCTGTGACAGAGCGACGAGTATCTCTACACGTTGCCCAGTCTACGTCAGCAAAAGCGTTGAGACAGAGCTCAGTATCATCCGGGTAGAATAAACCAAGAGCTGGATTCCCTTTCAAGTAACGTAACACTTTATGAGCAGCCTGCAGGTGAACATCAGTTGGTGCAGATAGGAACTGACTTAGCTGATGTACCGCAAAAGTGATGTCCACTCGAGTGATCGTCAAGTAAAGAAGCCGGCCAATGAGGTCTCGATAGACTGTAGGATTAGCCAATGGAACACCCAAATCTTTTGATAAGTGAAGAGAAGGATCCATAGGAATAATGCTCGGTTTACAACCAAGTAAACCTGAATCTTCAAGCAGATTCAAGTGTACTTCCTTTGACAAACCGCAATGCCTTTCGAAGAACGCGCAATCTCAAGCCCAAGGAAGAAACGAGCAGCACCAAGATCTTTAATCTTGAATTCAGAACGCAATAGATTTTGTGAATCCAGCAAGACGGTATTGTCATTGCTTACAATCAAAATATCATCGACATAGACCAACACTGCAATAAAGGTAGTTGCAGTAGCCTTCACAAAAAACGTGTTGTCAGCTGGAGACTGAACAAAATTGGCACCAAGAAGAACAGATGAAAACCTCTTGTACCACTGACGCGAAGCTTGCTTAAAGCCATACAGTGACTTGCGCAATCTACACACTGCATTTGGAGGAAGATCAGTGCCTGGAGGTGGAGTGTATCCTTGCGGCAAACGCATATAAATCTCTCATGCAACTCG
>NW_013622014.1:0-841 GCF_000695525.1 Brassica oleracea var. oleracea
AAAAAAAAAAAAGGTTAGTTTTGTGTTTGACTTTAAGTTATAGGTCAGCAAAAAAACCCTAAAATATTCATATGAATAACTTGAAGCATTTGTTTAGTTCCAAAAACTACTTCTACACAAAGTCACCTAAAATAAAGGAGATCACTTGCATAATCTAACACCAAACTCGAATCCTAGCTTGAAGCTTCTTTCATGGAGAACACGAAGTCACGAACTGCTTCAAGTTATCATACTTGTCTGTTGTCCAGACAAAACATTAATGTTCTTACTTAACTGAAGGGTGATCTGCCTTCGGTTTCTTGAGTTGATATGAATTGGTGGATGCAGGACTCAGACTTGGTTTCTGATCTCGATTCGCGGAGAACTCAACGTCCGACTTCGCCTTCTCGTCGAGCTTGATGACGTCATCCAGAGCCTCGCGTGCTCTCTTCCTCGCTACGGCAGCGTCTTTTCCTTTCCGCTCAGCTTCGCATTTAGCGAAGCTGACGGCCTTGTTCATGGAAGAGGCAGAGATCTTGGCCGCGCATAAGAACGCTCCCGAGAGGGATTTATCGACGCAGCGGACGCCGTTGGCGTCGATGATAGGGCGGAAGAAGGAGAAGGAGTCAGGGTCACGGCAAGGGGGACAGCGGTAAGGAGTGGAGTTTGCGTCGTCTGCGCAGTGGATGTGCGTGTAGGAGCCGCAGTCGGAGCAGGAGACGCGGTGAGAGTGGTGCGGCGGGGAGGAATCGTAGAAGGCTAAGCAGGACGGGCGAAACGACGTCGGGTGTTTGCGTAGGAGGCAGTGCGTGCAGTAGAAGCGGATGATGCAACGGAAACGAGCCGAGTGTGTGACCCAGGA
>NW_013622015.1:0-363 GCF_000695525.1 Brassica oleracea var. oleracea
TTTGGATTAAACACAAGCTGTCCCAAGGCAACGGAAACGTATCTGAGTTAGCTACGGATAGGTTCGAATGTGACGGTCGGAACGCGGATAGACCAAGCTCAATCACTACATAACTACGGCACATGCACACTGCCCGGTCGCTACGTAGCGACCGAGCTTGAGCCAAGCTCGGTCGCTACGTACCGACCGAGCGTCCGTCCCGCTTGGTCGCTGCGTAGCGACCGAGCTCGAGCCAAGCTCGATCACTACGTAGCGACCGAGCTCGAGCCAAGCTCGGTCGCTACGTAGCGACCGAGCGCACGTTCCGCTCGGTCAATACGTAGCGACCGAGCTCGAGCCAAGCTCGGTCGCTACGTAGCGACC
>NW_013622015.1:478-841 GCF_000695525.1 Brassica oleracea var. oleracea
CGTAGCGAACCCATTTCACGTTCCCCGCCATTCTAAGTTATCGATCAAACTTTACCGTAAAACTGCGGAAAGTTTTTTTATTTATCGAAAGAAGCCGTAATAAACGCTTCGAGTCAAAAGACGGCCCAAAGGGACCTAAGACATGACCCGAGGCCCAACTTACGATTTCTTAACCAACAGCCCGTAAGCCGCATGACGGTTTACGCTTGGTTCGCAAGGAAAGATAAATGTCAAGTTTCCGCGGAAAAGTTCTGGAAGATAACTAAGAAGTTCGGAAAAAATGGAATATCTCCATTTTTAGGCTATGACGGATTAAGGGCAGAAGGGGAAAAGCGTAAACCGACCTACGAGCGAGTATATAAG
>NW_013622016.1:0-195 GCF_000695525.1 Brassica oleracea var. oleracea
ACTTTATTTGTCCAAATACAGCTTCTTACATCGCGGTTCATCCTAGTGTGATTAGAATGACGAAGTAGTTGTCATATTCCAGAAATGGAAAACTGGGATCGCATCATTTGAAAGTGGGATAGCTTCTTCATGCTAAATCCTATGAGATTTATTCAACTTCCTCGTGATTCTCCACTACTTTATGTGTCCAAATGC
>NW_013622016.1:307-841 GCF_000695525.1 Brassica oleracea var. oleracea
TCCTATGAGATTTATTCAACTTCCTCGTGATTCTCCACCACTTTATTTGTCCAAATGAAGCTTCTTACACCGCTGTTCATCCTGATTTGATTAGAATGACGAAGAAGTTGTTATATTCCCAAACTTGAAAACTGGAATCACCTAATTTGAAACTGGGATAGCTTCTTCATCCTAACACCTATGAGATTTATTCAACTTCTTAGTGATTCTCCACTACTTTATGTGTCCAAAAGCTGCTTCTTACATCGCGGTTCATTCTGGTTTGATTATAATGACGAAGAAGTTGTCATATTCCCGAACTTGAAAACTCTAATCACCTGATTTGAAACTGGGATAGCTTCTTCATCCTAACTCCTATGAGATTTATTCAACTTCTTAGTGATTCTCCACTACTTTATGTGTCCAAAAGCTGCTTCTTACATCGCGGTTCATCCTGGTTTGATTAGAATGAAGAAGAAGTTGTCATATTCCCAAACTTGAAAACTCTAATCACCTGATTTGAAACTGGGATAGCTTCTTCATCCTAACACCTAT
>NW_013622017.1:0-840 GCF_000695525.1 Brassica oleracea var. oleracea
TCCAAGAAACCCACCCTAGGAAAATACTTAGCTTTTAGGATTCGAGCTATCAGGGACTCTGGTTTCTTAAAGATCCTCCATGCCTGTTTCGCAAGCAAAGATTGATTGAACTTTTCAATATCATGGAAACCCAAACCTCCTAGTTCCTTATCTTTGCATAACTTCTCCCAAGCAACCCAAGCAATCTTCCTCTTATTGTTGCCACTGCTCCACCAAAACTCAATCATGGCACTCCTAATTTTTAGCATACTTCCTTAGGCAATTTAAAACAAGACATAACATAGACCGGCAGAGCTAAGGCAATGGATTTCAATAAAATCTCTTTTCCTCCTTGAGACAGAGACTTCGAGAACCAGCCATTGAGACGGCCTTGTAGTTTTTCGCGGATGAAACTCATAAGCTTAACTTTGGAACCGCTAAAACATTCAGGCAGTCCTAGGTAAGAGCTTTCACCTCCTTCTTTGTGTATACCGAGTACCTCTTGAACCCCCACCCGAACATCAGCTGGTACTTTCGACCCAAAGATCACTGACGATTTCAGAGGGTTCACCATTTGACCCGACGCCTCACCATATGAAGATAAACACGCAAGGAGTTCTGATGCTTCCTCCACATTCGCTTTGCACAAAAGCAGGCTATCATCCGCAAATAAGAGATGATGGACTGAAGGGCTATCCGCTGCAAGTTTGATACCATTCAGACGGCCTTCTTCTTCGGACACATTGAGCCGGTTAACTAGAGCTTCAGCGCAGAGGATGAACAGAAACGGAGAGAGCGGATCACCTTGACGTATGCCACGTTCTGGTTTAATAAATCCATGTGAAACCCCATTCATCAAGA
>NW_013622018.1:0-840 GCF_000695525.1 Brassica oleracea var. oleracea
AAGATTTCATAAGGTTTGGTTCAAAGGTATACATCACCTAAGGAGAGCTCTTTACACATCACGTGTTGTGCTCCAGAAAAAGGTCTCGGTAGATTGGTGTTCACAAGACTAGAAAGAAGGAGTTGATTAGTCTGAACATTCCCATTAAGGCACTGAGACGGTTAGGCAAAGAATTAGACGGTAAGAACGCTAGTGGGAAGCCAGGCAGGTTATCTAAGAAGCCTCCAGAACCCTTATGGAGTTTCGTTGATGATAGCTTAAAGGAGATGAAAGTTACACGATGTTCAGTATTTTCAAAAATCGCAAATGAAGATGTGTGGGATCCAGGCCAAATCAAGAGTTGTATAGAGCTGAGACAAGACAGTGAACTCAAGGAAAAATGTCAGTTTTTCACTCTACCTGTTTCAGCTGTCCTTGTAGTTGATAAGGATACTTCATGGATCTCAAGATATGACGACGTGAGGCAAGTTCCAATGGTAATTCGAAACAGGAAGCAAACAAGTAATTGGTCTTGTGTTGCGGGCATCGATTTTGAATGGGATCCAGGAGATTCAGATTTTGTTATGGCGAATGGATTAAGGACAGATCACAGTGAGGATGTTTTGAGGGTATTAACTGGGCTGGGAGTTCGAAACAATAGGTTGAAGAAAGAGGGTGACGTTAATGTATATGTGAGGTATAAGAGGTCTTCGTGTAGCTCACAAGGTTGTGCATGGGATCCTGGAAAATCCATTTTTGATCATCTTGTTGGGATACAGAGATTTCAGGCGATAGTAGTGACATGATCTGGAGTGGTAATAAGAAGATACATTTTCAATGGAGTGAAAACGTCCTGAAATC
>NW_013622019.1:0-840 GCF_000695525.1 Brassica oleracea var. oleracea
TGAAGCATTGGTAAGTTATCATGCTCATCTTTCATCGGACAGGAAGCAGAGCAACTGTTGAAGACTTTAATAGACTATGGCATGTTCCAATAACTGATGAGGCCATCCCACACATCCTTTGTAATCTCAGCGGGTTTCCTGTGCTCATAACCCTTCACCACCCAATCATCCTTCCAGTTCGAGACCGTGTCGGTCGATCAAACTTGCGCCTTCGTGACAAATAAATTCTTTAGAAAAATAAGTTGATACATGTAAAGATATATTATACTTTATTTTAAAATTACAGTAAAACCTCTATAAATTAAAAATTTTGGCACTTGAAATTTTATTAATTTATTGTGATATTAATTTAAAAAAGTTTCCTTATTTAAATTTTTTATTTTAAGATATATTTATTCTAAAATAAAAAAAATTTGATTTTAGTATATACATTAATTGTTTTTTTGTAACATATATATACATTAATTGTTATTTTTTGAAATTTGACATTAATATTAATTTTATTATATTATTTGGTTTATATAGTATATATTGCATCGAACTTAAATGTGGTTTCAGTTATAATATTACTAAATCTCATCAAAAATATATTAAGTGTCAAAAATATAAAGATATTTCCATTATGAATATAATATAAACAATATAATAATAGGTTATTGCTTATATAAAAAATGTATACATATAAATTTATAATTTATAATTTTAATGTGTCCAGATATTTACATAGAATTTTCTAAAAAAATATTATCGTATTATTTTATTGATTTGTGTCAAATTTTGGACCGGCCCAAGTTGTGACCGATAAAATTTATTAATTTATAGAGATTATTAATTTATCGA
>NW_013622020.1:0-840 GCF_000695525.1 Brassica oleracea var. oleracea
ATCACTCCCTGGATGATGTGATCGGAGACTTGAACGACGGTAGGAAGACCAGAAATAAACAGATTGACTTTTGAAGCCATGGTAAAACTTGCATGCTTCATTTCGAAGATCGAGCCGAAAACTATAAGTAAGGCACTAGAGGATGAGTTCTGGACTAACTCTATGCATGATGAACTAGAATAGTTTGCTAGACTGGACGTATGGGATTTATGACCAAAACCAGAAGGAGTGAATGTTGTTGGAACCAAATGGATCTTCAAGAACAAAATAGATGAAGATGGGAACATTGTTCGTAACAAGTCGAGACTTGTAGCTCAAGGTTATTCACAGATTGATGGTATTGAATTTGATGAAACATTTGCCCCTGTGGCTTGGCTGGAATCAATACGACTAATGTTTGGAATTGCATGCAAAATGAGGATAAAACTCTACCAAATGGATGTCAAAAGTGCTTTCTTGAATGGTGTCTTGCAAGAGGAAGTATATGTAGCACAACCTAAGGGATTCGAAGATCCACGGCACCCTCATCATGTCTACAAACTAAAGAGAGCCATGTATGGCCTGAAGCAGGCTCCAAGAGCGTGGTATGAACGTCTTACACTGTTCCTGCGAAAGGCGGGATTCAAGAGAGGAAATGTAGATAAGACATTATTCATTCTGAATCAAGAAAAGGATATCTTGATAGTTCAAAAATATGTTGATGACATCATTTTTGGAGCCACAAAGAAGAGTATGATCGACATGTTTGTGAAAACTATGATAAAGGAGTTCGAAATGAGCATGGTCGGTGAATTAAACTACTTCCTTGGTCTGCAAGTCAAGCAAACAGAAGCTGGAATT
>NW_013622021.1:0-840 GCF_000695525.1 Brassica oleracea var. oleracea
ATAGATCGACATGGAAAGCTTCATCTTCACAATCCCAAAACCGATTTCTGACGCTAGCGCTTAAACCTTTCAATCTTGAAAAGTATATACTGGTCAGTGTCATTCACTTGAAGGCCTTTGTCGTCTTACACTCTGTTCAGTCCTGAATCCTTTATTTGAATATTTGTTGCAGTATCTTCCTGTACGCTTCAGCAGGAGCCACGGCATCAATGAGGAAGCTAAAATGACACTGTTGGACAAAAACGGTGTCAAGTGGTCTACGGATCTGCGGTCTGAGGAAACTAGTGATAGAATAAGACTGGTAGGAGGTTGGCAAGAGTTTTTCAAAGCTAACTGTATGAAGCCAGGTGAATCAATCATTGTGAAGCTGATATGGGAAGGAGACAAAAGTTGTGTTCTCAAGTTCTGCTCTAAGGTGAAGCATGAGACCAAATGAAACTGTATCTGTGTACTATGTTTTAGCTTTTTTTTTAAGTTCCCATAACGAATTAAAATGAATCAACGATTGGCCTTTTTGTTGTTTGGGATTTGTGAATGTTTTTTATTTTGTCAACGGGATTTGTGAATGTTATATTACCTTTAGTAGTACTCAAACATAACACAGAAAAAAAAACACCAAAGAGAGACACTAAAGAAACATTAGAGGCATTGAGATAAAGGTAACTTTGATAGTTTGTGAAACATGAACATTTTTAAAAAATTAATTCTACTAAAAAATGTAATTTTGATAGTAGCTTTACAATCAAAAGCCAACTCAGTGGAACTGTATCAATATACACCATAGCAAAAAAATCATATTCCAAGCACCATGTATAAGTTTATCAGCCATTATATTTTTTT
>NW_013622022.1:0-840 GCF_000695525.1 Brassica oleracea var. oleracea
GAATCAGTAGTATCTAGAGAGCTACAGTCGAATTCTAGTTCACAAGTCTCATCTATATTTTCTGTAAAAAAACAAACGAAACACTGCTTAGATCAAAATATTATCATAGAAAATCAGATGAAAAATAGGAATATATAAATTATGACAACAGACCTCCAAATTCAGTATCTGGAAAAACCGTAGATGTTGGTGATTCTTGATTTTCAGTAGCCAAAGAAAAGTCAATATTGGTAATGTCTTTCAAAACTGCTGATGTCCTCTTTCTTTGTGTCTTAACAGGCAACTTCCGAAATGAGTTCTCCTTTCTCTTTTCCTGGATAGATGCTAAAGGCACGAATAACATGGAAATCAGGGTTAGTGCCAAGGTGGAAATGAAATAACAGAGGTAATAGTTCAAACTTACATGATGGAGATCTGAAACAATTTTGCTGCTTTGATGTACTTGAAAGTTGTTTTGAACCAAAATCTCGGGCTGGATCAATATATAAACAAAACAATTTGATGTTAGGAATAGAATACAAATCAATTAGATTTAAAGTGTATAAGCATTCACCAAGCTAGAAACATTACATGTGTTATTTTTTTTATATGATCGAATGATAGACCAATTGATTTAGGCATCTGTGGTTGCAGGACTTGAGCTAAACCAAAGACAATAACATGTTTTTGTTTCAATGTCTCAAATCAACGCAACGTCATTAACCATACAATGCAACCGGTAACTGATTATCACTTACATGTTAAATACGTCAAACAACTGCTCTGTTTTGGGGAATGTGACGTTTGGTTACGAAAAGTATCAAGTCCTAAAAGGAGTTTAACACCAAGAAGTTGCATGTT
>NW_013622023.1:0-840 GCF_000695525.1 Brassica oleracea var. oleracea
ATGTCATTTTAATATTTTTAGTCGTATACTTAAAGAAAACTTACATTAATTTAAATTCGTTTTAAAAATTTTAAATATAACATATAAGAAAAAATCTAACATATAAGAAAAATATAACATATAAGGTGTCCTCATTTTTGTATTTTAAATTCGTTTAAAAAATATATAACATATAAGGTTTCCTCATTTTTATAATTAATGTGATTGTTTATTTTTTTAATAATATAAAATTAAACAAAATGAAGAAGGATGCAAAAATTGTTATCAAATCTTTATTATTCATAATCATTAATTGCCATATATATGTAAATAATATTAAGTAATTTCATAGCTTTTATTTAGGGAAAGAATACACACTTCTTATATTTTAGGTTAATATAATGTTCTCTAGTGGACATTAAACAAATTATGACATAAAAACCTTATTTTTCCCCTCGAACACATTCTTGAAAAAGTGAACAGTGTTGTTTTCCAGAATTATTTTGACTTTTATCTTACATATGGTTTTGAAAGCTTTTAAATCAACCATCGAAATGATACATGTCATTTTAATGTTTTTAGTCGTATACTTAAGGAAAACTTACATTTTTGTAATTTAAAGTCGTTTAAAAAAATTCAAAATATAACATATAAGAAAAAATCTAACATATAAGAAAAATATAACATATAAGGTGTCATCATTTTTGTATTTTAAAGTCATTAAAAAAATATATAACATATAATGTTTCTTCATTTTTGTTTAATTTAAAGTCATTTTAAAAAATTCAAAATATAACATACAAGAAAACATCTTATTTTTTTATTATATGGTTAATGTGATTGTTTATTTTTTTAAAAAAT
>NW_013622024.1:0-840 GCF_000695525.1 Brassica oleracea var. oleracea
ATTAATTGACAAAAAATTAAAACGATGCCCATGTACCATAAATAGGATTCTAATATACATTAATACAAATGACGAATGTGTTGAGAAATTTTAAAACAACAATAAAGATTATAGGCTTTCAGTATATAGAGCATTTACCGAAAAATTCAATATTTTGGTAGGGTTAACACATAGATTTTGAGAAAAAATCAAAAATTTGAAAATAATGTTTTAATGCATAGTTGCATCCTTCACTAACATATGATAAAGTTCAAAGAGGTTTAGAACTTTTGTTATCTCCGTATTTCTAGAGAATATCGATTTTATAGTGGTTAGTCCAACAATTTAAAGAGTATTATGATGATTTACTAAATTAATTGACAAAAAATTAAAATGTTACCCATGTACAATGAAAGAAAGTTTAATATACATTAATACAAATGTAGAATATGTTTAGAAATTTTAAAACAACACTAAAGATCATAGGCTTCAGTATATAGAGCATTTACCGAAAAATTCAATTTTTTCGTAGGGTAACACATATATTTTGAGAAAAATTCAAAAATATGAAAAATACTGTTTTAATGCATAGTTGCATTTTTCACTTACATATGATGAAGGTAAAAGAGGTTTGGAACTTTTGTAGTCTCCGTTTCTCTAGAAAATAACGATTTTATAGTGGTTAGTCCACCAATTTAGGAAGTATTATGAAGTTTTACTAAATTAATTGATAAAAAATGAAAACGATGCCCAAGTACCATAAAAGATAATGTAATATACATTTTTACAAATGTAAAATGTGTGTAGAAATTTTAAAACAACATTAAAGATCATAGGCTTCATTATATAGAGCATTTACCG
>NW_013622025.1:0-840 GCF_000695525.1 Brassica oleracea var. oleracea
AAAGAGAATAATAATCCGAATGATGCATGAATTAGAATCACTCTTTGCTGCATGCTTTTGCATGATCTCTTATTTGCCTTTTGAAATGCTTTATGTAATCAATTGATTTGTTGAAGTAGAAATTTGTTGCTGGTGATGAACGGAGTAGTAGTTTGCCTGGAAAATATTGGATATTATTGTTATATTGATAAAAAAAAATTTAGTACCTTGGAAAAGTTTAGGAATTATGCTTGTGATGATGACAACTTTAAATTTCCTATTCTTCTTGCTTTGTAGGATGCTAAAATCTGCTGCTTGTTTGTCGCACAGTATGAGTTTAACAATTGTCGACATGAGATAGAGATGTACGTATGAAGAGAATTATTATTTCGTTTTTAACTATTGTGTTAGACTTACATGTTCAGCCGTAGACCAATTGTGGCATCAATATTGAGTTCTGGGTGGTCCGGTTTTATTTTTTGTATTATGAGTATCTGTCCGACGACATCTGCACATTGATTTTAGAATAAACATCAATTTTTGTTTAATTAATACTGGAATGACTTACTTACCTGGTAAGTAGGTGGGTGTAGTGGCTAAGCGCAATAGATTTCTGTAATTCTGAGGATATAAATTGTGAACTGAAAATATCGGACCGATGTCTGTAACGTTCAATGTTATTGTCTTTTCGTCGATCTGAATGTAATACGGCAGTTGGGTAAGTTTCCGATGTCGTGAATTATGTATGACAGAAAATCCTAAAAACTCATATATATCTCCTTCAGTTAAGTTTTTTGGGTCATTCGGCTGAATATTTCCGGTGAGCCGACCTTCTAATAGTTGTCCCTGAATGTGAACAAA
>NW_013622026.1:0-840 GCF_000695525.1 Brassica oleracea var. oleracea
AGTTTGAAACTTGATCACCCAAGGTCTAATTCCTATACCCATGAGTTATCTTCTATCATAATCAAAGAAAGTCACTTCTTTTATTGTTTTATTGTTTTGTTATTGCATTATATTATTAGTAGTAGTTTAAAACCATCCACTTTATCGGTTGCACTTAAATTAAGTACGTACTTGCATTATCAGTGCTTTAAAATCCCTTAGAATTGGTTCGACAATTTTTTATACTACATCATTTGTCTTAGGAGCCTTGAAAACTCCTAACATCAAATTGGCGCCGTTGTCAAATTCTTAGTTGATTTCAACATTTAGATTTAGTCACTTGCTTGAGACTAAGTCATTTTTATTTTCTTTTGTCACTGATTCTCCTTCTTCACCTTCCTTTAACTTTCAGGTGTATGAACTTGAGGAGCAGGGGTCCATCAAACCTAGTTCCAAGAGTTGCAGACATCAGAGCTTTAGAGAGAGAGTGTACTAGAGCGAGAAGAGAAGAAGAGCAACAGGCTCACTTGCAGAGATTGGATATTGATATGGCAGATCAACCGCAAGGGCCAGAACGCCCACAGCGAGCAGCTCGACCCATTGGCACTTATGACCGCCCCAACATTCATGGTCATAGACTGGGAGTCCGAGCACCGGCTGTGGCAGCTAACAACTTTGAGATCAAACCAGGACTCCTCAACGTGACCGAGAACAACAAGTATCATGGCTTGTCTTTAGAGGACCCATTTGATCACTTGGACAGGTTCGACAGCTACTGTGGGTTGTCAAAAACCAATGGTGTGTCAGAGGATAACTTAAAGCTCAAGTTATTCCCTTTCTCTTTGGGGAATAAGGCACGTC
>NW_013622027.1:0-574 GCF_000695525.1 Brassica oleracea var. oleracea
AGCTCGAGTCGAAACTCGGTCGCTACGTAGCGATTGAGCTCGAGCCAGAGCTCGGTCGCTACGTAGCGACCGAGCTCGAACCAATCTTCGGTCGCTACGTAGCGACCGAGCTCTTCCGAAACGTCGATACAACATTAGTCCATGGGTTCTTGTCTACCCTTTGATGCTATCTCCCGAAGACCATAGCGAACCCATTTCACGATTCCCCGCCATTCTAAGTTATTGATCAAACTTTACCGTAAAAACCGCGGAAAGTTCGTTCTTTATCGAAAGAAGCCGCAATAAACGCTTCGAGTCGGAAGACGACCCAAAGGGACCTAAGACATGATTCGAAGCCCAACCGATTTCTTAATCAACAGCCCATAAGCCGCATGACGGTTTACTCTTGGTTCACAAGGAAAGATAAATGTCAAGTTTCCGCGGATAAATACGAAATTTTGAAGATAATTACGAAGATCGGAAAAAAAGGAATATCTCAATTTTTATGCTATGACGGCTTAAGGGCAGAAGGGGAAAAGCGTAAACAAACCTTGGAGCCAGTATATAAGGAGTCCTAGGCGAGAGGCATGAGAGA
>NW_013622027.1:682-840 GCF_000695525.1 Brassica oleracea var. oleracea
TAGAACTAGGAATCTCGCTGACAGCTCTCGTAGCCCAGGCACTTTCCTTGTTGTAAACACTCAAACACAGATTCGGAATAAGAACTATCTTGCTCTCCTTTTTTCGATTTTTTATTTTATTACTTTTCTCGTTTCGTGTTCTGATTGCTTGGCGTGTG
>NW_013622028.1:0-840 GCF_000695525.1 Brassica oleracea var. oleracea
GTAGCGACCGAGCGGGACGATCGCTCGGTCGCTACGTAGCGACCGAGGTTGGCCGAGCTCGGTCGCTACGTAGAGCTTTGGCTCGAGCTCGGTCTCTAGGTAGCGACCGAGCGGGACGATCGCTCAGTCGCTACGTAGCGACCGAGCTGGACGAGCGCTCGGTCGCTACGTAGCGACCGAGCTTTGGCTTGGACTTGGTTGCTACGTAGCGACCGGACAGCGCTTATGCGTGGTAATTACGCAACGGTCGAGCTTGGTTAGTTTGGTTTGAATCTTCAAGGATACTTCTTCGTAAAAACTTTGTGTTTGGTTATATTTTACGAAAGTTACATCTTCCTTTTTACTATCTCTTTCGGAAATACGATCTCCGAGGATTTTCGGGTGGTAATTCCGCCGTAACAGTTTTTGACCCCAATAGTTAGCCCCCCAGCCCGTTAGGATCATGCATCGTAGGATCCTAGCGTGCGGTTAGGCATGTTCGGCAAGTTAGGTGTGATGGGTGGAATTAATATCAGACAGTCCGAGCTTGAACAGTAAATCCTCATGCTTATAAGAAGGGAGGTAACTTGTTTCATAATTTTTTCACTTTCTTGTCTTTCTCTAAGATCTTTCTTAAGAAAAAAAATTTTCGTTCTTTCTCTCCACCCTTTTCCACTATTTTCTTAGGAGAAGTTTAAAGATGTCGAGCAAGAAAAAGATTGCGAAAAAGGGTCTTCATCCGCGAGTGCTTACGAAGAGCTCATTGTTCCGAAGATGGAGTTTGTGCCTCACTCGGTACATCCTGCCGAGAATAAGGCATGGTGGGTTGCTCATTATGGCTCGTTGACCCCTCCCAAGGAG
>NW_013622029.1:0-840 GCF_000695525.1 Brassica oleracea var. oleracea
TGTTTACATATTATTTATAATTTTCGAAAATTAGTAATATTAAAATTAAAAACTATATTTTATGCCACGTGTCATCTTTCGGAAGAAGTTTTATTTGCTGATGTGGACGCTCTATGGAGCCTCAAAAGGTCTATTTTATTAGTAAGGATTTTCCATTTTTTATATTGTGTATTTACTTATATTTTGTATTCAGTTATTATTTTATAGATGTTTAATTTAGTTTTTCATTTCTTAATTGTATATTTACTTATTCTAATTTTTTTTTGTTTCTATATCAAATGATAATATTATGATAGATGTTTAATGTAATATTTCTATTTATTATATTGTATATTTACTTATTATTTATTTTTCTTTATATTGTATATTTACTTATTATTGTTTAATGCAATGTTTCTATTTCTTATATTGTTTATTTACTTATTATATACTTTTCCTTATATTGCAAAAGTTGGATGTAATATAAAAATAAAAATCCCGTGAATAATGTAACTGAGCAAGTCTAATAAACAATATATTATCATTTTTTAGTTAAACCGAACTATAAACAACATTATCAGAGAAATGATAATATATTGTTCATTTATTTGTCCAATAAAGCGTTATAACCTAAATAACATTATTAGAGAAATGATAATATAAAATGACATTTATGAATTAATGAAGGAAATCGCTTGTCAAGACACCGTCACGGTTGTCTTGATATTTGTCGCCCCACTACGCAACATTAAATTGAGCTGAGACTCTTCGTATGTAACCGACCAAAGCTCTCCTATTAATTGCCATCGTTGCTGCGATGAAGACAACCGTGTGTACGAAAACTACAAGTATCACCTCCAA
>NW_013622030.1:0-839 GCF_000695525.1 Brassica oleracea var. oleracea
TGCAATAACGCTGGTAAGACAACTCCAGCCGCCACTGCGCCTACGGCAAACGCCAAAGTTCTTGAGAAAATCGAAAACCTAGCCGCGACTCTTCGCCACAGGAAAGTGCAACGAAACGAGCTCACGATTTCTCTGTCTAAACGTAAAAGAAAACAATAAATTTTATCAAACCCCGTAAGTTTGGCTCATTACCAAACTAAAGAAGTCTCAAAGCATAAGGGTTTTACCAAAACGCGTTTTCCGAAAGCTTTTCGGAAAAATAAAACTTGCTATCCCCTAAACCGCAGAAAAACCCTAGGTTAATCGCGGAAAAAGGAAGCACATCGAATCGGGTACATAGCTCGCAGCTGTACTTCTTCCGAATATCTTTCGGAAAAAACCGTAGATTAATCGTAGAAAATGGAAGCGCAGCAAATCGGTCGGTCGCTACGTATTGAGCGACCAAGACACTCGGTCGGTCGCTACGTATTGAGCGACCTAGCTACTCGGTCGGTCGCTACGTATTAAGCAACCAAGCCACTCAGTCGGTTCCTACGTATTGAGCGACCAAGACACTCGGTCTGTCGCTACGTATTGAGCGACCTAGCCACTCGGTCGGCTGCTATGTATTGAGCGACCAAGCCACTCGGTCGGTCGCTACGTATTGAGTGACCAAGACACTCGGTCGGTCGCTAAGTATTGAGTGACCTAGCTACTCGGTCGATCGCTACGTATTGAGCGAACTAGCCACTCGGTCGGTCGCTACGTATTGAGCGACCAAGCTACTCTGTCTTTCGCTACGTATTGAGCGACCAAGCCACTCGGTCGGTTGCTACGTATTGAGCGACCAAGACACTCGG